>NC_141879.1:11075606-11227121 GCF_056163025.1 Triticum urartu
CTTAGCAACTGAACTAGTATAAAATACTGAGGGGTTGCTATAAACACTTGTAAAGTACACATCAATAAGATGTATATCAAATATACTTATGTTCACTTTGCCATCCTTCTTATCCGCCAATCACTTGGGGTAGTTCCGCTTCTAGTGACCAGTCCCTTTGCAGTAGAAACACTTAGTCTTAGGCTTAGGACCAGACTTGGGCTTCTTCACTTGAGCAGCAACTTGCTTGCCGTTCTTCTTGAAGTTCCCCTTCTTCCCTTTGCCCTTTTCTTGAAACTAGTGGTCTTGTTAACCATCAACACTTGATGTTTTTCTTGATTTCTACCTTCGTCGATTTCAGCATCACGGAGAGCTTGGGAATTACTTTTGTCATCCCTTGCATATTATAGTTCATCACGAAGTTCTACTAACTTGGTGATGGTGACTAGAGAATTCTGTCAATCACTATTTTATCTGGAAGATTAACTCCCACTTGATTCAAGCGATTGTAGTACCCAGACAATCTGAGCACATGCTCACTAGTTGAGCGATTCTCCTCCATCTTTTAGCTATAGAACTTGTTGGAGACTTCATATCTCTCAACTCGGGTATTTGCTTGAAATATTAACTTCAACTCCTGGAACATCTCATATGGTCCATGACGTTCAAAACGTCTTTGAAGTCCCGATTCTAAGCTGTTAAGCATGGTGCACTAAACTGTCAAGTAGTCATCATATTGAGCTAGCCAAACGTTCATAACTTCTGCATCTGCTCCTGCAATAGGCCCGTCACCTAGCGGTGCATCAAGGACATAATTCTTCTGTGCAGCAATGAGGATAAACCTCAGATCACGGATCCAATCCGCATCATTGCTACTAACATCTTTCAACACAATTTTCTCTAGGAACATATCAAAATAAACATAGGGAAGCAACAACGCGAGCTATTGATCTACAACATAATTTGTAAAATACTACCAGGACTAAGTTCATGATAAATTTAAGTTCAATTTAATCATATTACTTAAGAACTCCCACTTAGATAGACATCCCTCTAATCCTCTAAGTGATCACGTGATCCAAATCAACTAAACCATGTCCGATCATCACGTGAGATGGAGTAGTTTCATTGGTGAACATCACTATGTTGATCATATCTACTATATGATTCACGCTCGACCTTTCGGTCTCCGTGTTCCGAGGCCATATCTGTATATGCTTGGCTCGTCAAGTATAACCTGAGTATTCTGCGTGTGCAACTGTTTTGCACCCGTTGTATTTGAACGTAGAGCCTATCACACCCGATCATCACGTGGTGTCTCAGCACGAAGAACTTTCGCAATGGTGCATACTCAGGGAGAACACTTCTTGATAATTTAGTGAGAGATCATCTTATAATGCTACCGTCAATCAAAGCAAGATAAGATGCATAAAAGATAAATATCACATGCAATCAATATAAGTGATATGATATGGCCATCATCATCTTGTGCCTGTGATCTCCATCTCCGAAGCACCGTCATGATCACCATCGTCACCGGCGCGAAACCTTGATCTCCATCGTAGCATCGTTATCGTCTCGCCAATCTTATGCTTCCACGACCATCGCTACCGCTTAGTGATAAAGTAAAGCATTACAGCGCGATTGCATTGCATACAATAAAGCGACAACCATATGGCTCCTGCCGGTTGCCGATAACTCGGTTACAAAACATGATCATCTCATACAATAAAATTTAGCATCATGTCTTGACCATATCACATCACAACATGCCCTGCAAAAACAAGTTAGACGTCCTCTACTTTGTTGTTGCAAGTTTTACGTGGCTGCTACGGGCTTAAGCAAGAACCAATCTTACCTACGCATCAAAACCACAACGATAGTTTGTCAAGTTGGTGTTGTTTTAACCTTCGCAAGGACCGGGCGTAGCCACACTCGGTTAAACTAAAATTGGAGAAACTGTCACCCGCAAGCCACCTCTGTGCAAAGCACGTCGGAAGAACCGGTCTCGCGTAAGCGTACGCGTAATGTTGGTCCGGGCCGCTTCGTCCAACAATACCGCTGAACCAAAGTATGACATGCTGGTAAGCAGTATGACTTATATCGCCCATAACTCACTTGTGTTCTACTCATGCATATAACATCAACATATAAAACCTAGGCTCTGATACCACTGTTGGGTTTCGTAGCAATTTCAAAAAATTTCCTACGCACACGCAAGATCATGGTGATGCATAGCAACGAGAGGGGAGAGTGTTGTCTACGTACCCTCGCAGACCGCAACGGAAGCGTTGACGCAACGTAGAGGAAGTAGTCATACGTCTTCCCGATCCGACCGATCCAAGCACCGTTACTCCAGCACCTCCGAGTTCTTAGCACACGTACAGCTCGATGATGCTCCCCGGGCTCCGATCCAGCAAAGTTTCGGGGATGAGTTCCGTCAGCACGACGGCGTGGTGACGATGATGATGTTCTACCGACACAGGGCTTCGCCTAAGAACTGCAATGATATGACCGAGGTGGAATATGGTGGAGGGGGGCACCGCACACGGCTAAGGAACGATCGAAGATCAACTTGTGTGTTCTAGGGTGCCCCCCTGCCTCCGTATATAAAGGATCCAAGGGGGGGGGGTGCGGCCGGCCTAGATGAGGCGCGCAGGAGGAGTCCTACTCCTACCGGGAGTAGGACTCCCCTCCCGTTCCTTGTCCAACTAGGAGAGGTGGAGGGAGAAAAGGAAAGGGGGGGCGCCGCCCCTCCCTCCTTGTCCAATTCGGACTAGGGGGAGAGGGGGCGCGCGGCCTGCCCTGGCAGCCCCTTCCTCTTCTCCACATTAGGCCCATAAGGCCCATTAACCCCCCGGGGGGTTCCGGTAACCCCCCGGTGCTCCGGTTTTATCCGAAACTTCCCCGGAACCCTTCCGGTGTCCGAATATAGTCATCCAATATATCAATCTTTATGTCTCGACCATTTCGAGACTCCTCGTCATGTCCGTGATCACATCCGGGACTCCGAACTAACTTCGGTACATCAAAATGCATAAACTCATAATAACTGTCATCGTAACGTTAAGCGTGCGGACCCTACGGTTCGAGAACAATGTAGACATGACTGAGACAAATCTCCGGTCAATAACCAATAGCGGGACCTGGATGCCCATATTGGCTCCTACATATTCTACGAAGATCTTTATCGGTCAGACCGCATAACAACATACGTTGTTCCCTTTGTCATCGGTATGTTACTTGCCCGAGATTCGATCGTCGGTATCCAATACCTAGTTCAATCTCGTTACCGGCAAGTCTCTTTACTCGTTCTGTAATACATCATCCCGCAACTGACTCATTAGTTGCATTGCTTGCAAGGCTTAAGTGATGTGCATTACCGAGAGGGCCCAGAGATACCTCTCCGACAATCGGAGTGACAAATCCTAATCTCGAAATACGCCAACCCAACATCTACCTTTGGAGACACCTGTAGAGCACCTTTATAATCACCCATTTACGTTGTGACGTTTGGTAGCACACAAAGTGTTCCTCCGGCAAACGGGAGTTGCATAATCTCATAGTCATATGAACATGTATAAGTCATGAAGAAAGCAATAGCAACATACTAAACGATCGGGTGCTAAGCTAATGGAATGGGTCATGTCAATCAGATCATTCACCTAATGATGTGATCCCGTTAATCAAATAACAACTCTTTGTTCATGGTTAGGAAACATAACCATCTTTGATTAACGAGCTAGTCAAGTAGAGGCATACTAGTGACACTCTGTTTGTCTATGTATTCACACATGTATTATGTTTCCGGTTAATACAATTCTAGCATGAATAATAAAAATTTATCATGATATAAGGAAATAAATAATCACTTTATTATTGCCTCTAGGGCATATTTCCTTCAGGTACAAGGGACTCGTGCGTGGCCTCCTACTGGATTGATACCTTGGTTCTCAAAAACTGAGGGAAATACTTATGCTACTCTGCTGCATCACCCTTTCCTCTTTAAGGGAAAACCAACGCAAGTGCTCAAGAGGTAGCAGCGACCGACGGATGATTGACGAGGCGACGACGATCGTGACGGCGCGGCGGCGTGAACATCTGAAGGTAATCATCTAGTGCCATCCTAGTCCGATGCCCGTAGTTTAGCCCGTGATTGCGCCAGTATGGTTAGGGTTTTACCGAGATTGTGGTGGTGATTTTGCTTGCGAAAATATATGATATTTGTGTGATTTAGCCATAGATTTATTCCTAGGCAAGAAAGATTGGTTAATTTGGTTCTGCTTATTTGTCTATTTCAGTGAAATCATGGACCCGACCGAGATTTTGAATGTCTGTTTCCGTTTGGGTGGTGAGTTCATCTGAATTGGTCCTAGTTTGCAGTATGTTGGGGGAAAGGAAGCTATGTCAGAGATAGAAAGAGACAAACTGTCGCTGCAGGAAGTGAAGGGCCATTTGAAGGATCACATGGCACTGAAGGAATCAAGGAAGTTCAATTTTCTGATTCCTGGTCAAGAACTTATCAATGGTTTGATGTTTCTGAATGATGACAACAAGTGTGTGCAGATGGAAGATTATGTATGTGTTGGTGCAGTTGCAGATCGCCAATTCCATGATGCTCCCCACCGGGAGTGAGTAATTCCTTCGTAGGCTCACTGGTCGGTGAGGAGTTGGATGAGATTCATCATGTAATCGAGTTAGTTTTGTTAGGGCTTGATCCCTAGTATCCACTATGTTCTGAGATTGATGTTGCTATGACTTTGCCATGCTTAATGCTTGTCACTTTGGCCCCGGGTGCCGTGATTTCAGATCTGAACCGTTTATGTTATCACCATTATATCTATGTTCTAGATCCGATCTTGCAAGTTATAGTCACCTACTACGTGTTATGATTCGGCAACCCTGGAGTGACAATAGTCGGGCCCACTCCCGGTGATGGCCGTAGTTTGAGGAGTTCATGTATTCACCATGTGTCAATTCTTTGTTCCGGTTCTCTATTAAAAGGAGACCTTAATATCCCTTAGTTTCCAATTGGACCCCGCTGCCACGGGAGGGTAGGACAAAAGATGTCATGCAAGTTCTTTCCATGAGCACGTATGACTATTTACGGAATACATGCCTACATTATATTTATGAACTGGAGCTAGTGCCGTATCGCCCTAGGTTATGGCTGTTACATGATGAATATCATACAACAAATTACCGATCCAATGCCTACAAAATTATCTTATATTGCTTCTGCTAAGTTACTACTGCTATCGCTACTATTGCACTTGTTACAAAATCACTGCTATCACTGTTACCGTTACTATTGCTGCTGTCACTATTATCAAAACTATCACACTACTTTGCTACTGCTCACTTTTCTGCAGATAATTAATCTTCAGGTGTGGTTGAATTGACAACTCAGCTGCTAATACTTGCAAATATTCTTTGGCTCCCTCTGTGTCGAATCTATAAATTTGGGTTGAATACTCTACCCTCGAAAACTGTTGCGATCCCCTATACTTGTGGGTTATCAGATCCAGAGAGTGATTTTGAGTACATTCCACATAGTGATGATAGTGGAGAAGGTTCATAGGTGGTGGAGCTAAGGAGGCATGCTAGAAAGTTCAAGAAAAGAATGAAACAGAGCATGAGCTGGATTGGAAGAGATGCGTCTGGTCCAGTACCAATTGAGCTCATTGCCAACATGGAGCAACAAATAGCAGGAGAAGAAGAGGATTGGAAGTACGACTCTTCTGATGAGGACTACAGTTATAAGGAAGATTATGATGGAGAGGTAGTTAAGAGAAAGAGCATATTTCCAAGGTATAACAATGACACTGAGATACCACATTTTGCATTGTCCATGGTTTTCAGAAGCAAGAACCAGCTTTGTAAAGCTCTGACAAGGTATGGTCTGGTTACTAAGAGGAGCATCAGGTTCATCAAATCAGAAAGTGACAGAGTTAGGGCCAAGTGTGGATGGGATGGTTGCCCTTGGCTTATCTATGCAGCCAAAAGATCAAGAACATCCACATTCCAAGTTATTACTTTCAATGATGAGCATGAATGTGCACAAAATAGGTGCAACAGGCTTGTGACTGCTAAGTTGATTGCACAGAGGTATGAGCACTTCATACTAGCTAAGACTATGTGGAAAATATAAAGCATGAAAGCCACTGTATTGCAAGACATGTTTCCTGATGTTTGAACCTCAAAGTGCAAACATGCAAAGGCAATTGTGATGTACAGATTGATGAGTGGTATGAAGAGTGAGTATACCAGAGTGTTTGATTACCAATTAGAGCAGCTTAGGAGCAACCCTGGAAGCACTGTTATTGTGTGTTTGGATCCAACAAACATGGTCCAAAATATATTTGAGGGTTTCTGTGTTTTCTTCAATGCAATGAAACAAGGATTCAAGGCTGGATGCAGGAAAGTGATAGGCCTTGATGGATGTTTCTTCAAAGGGGCAGTGAATGGTGAGCTCTCGTGTGCCATAGGTAGGGATGCTAACAATCAAATGTATCCACTAGCTTGGGTTGTAGTTGAGCAGGAAACCAATGCAACTTGGAAATGGTTTGTTGGGCTACTCATCAAGGATCTTGACATCAACAACAATGGAGCTGGCTGGGTGTTTATCTCTGATCAACAAAAGTGCATACTCAATGCCATGCAGGACTATCTACCAGCTGTAGAGCACAGGATGTGTGCTAGGCACATATATGGTAACTGGAGGAAGAAGCACAAAGCTCATGATTGGCAGAAAAATTGTTGGGCTGTTGCCAAAGCTTCCAATAAGCAAGATTTCAACTATTACAGAGCCAAGCTTTCCCAATAGACACCTGAAGGGGCTAAGGACATGATGAGGACAGAGCCTGTGCATTGGGCAAGGGTTTTCTTTCCAATGTGACCATGCCATTTTTTATGCTAGGTTCTATCCAATTATTTCTATGCGAGAGAATATTAGGAAGAAAATATTGGTGAGAATTCAAGAACAGAAAGAGAAGGGTGAGAAAATGACATGGAAAATATGCCCTGGTATATTTAAAAAGATCAAGAAATATATTGCTTGGACACAATATCTTGAGTTGCTTTGGAATGGAGAAAATGGGTTTGAAGTGTAGCATATCAATGGTAGGGGAAGGCAATACACTGTTGATCTGGAAAAAAGGACATGGTCCTGTGGCTATTTCTAGTTGGCTGGTCTATCACCATGCCATTAGTGCTATCTACAAGTCTAAGAAGAATATTGAAGATTTCATTCATCCTTGCTACTTTGTTGAGGTGTTCAAAAAATATATGAGCATTGCTTGCAGCCTGTAGAAGGTGAAGAGATGTGTCCTGTGTCTGCAAATCCTAGGCCTGTAGCTCCTAAATATGTGAGAATGCCATGAAGTCCTAAGAAAAATGACAGGCAAAGAGAAGAAAAAAAGCTCCTAAGGGAAAGAAAATGAGCAAGCATGGATCCATAATTAAATGCTCTATGTGTGGAAATCCTGGACACAACAAGACATGGTGCAAGAAGAACCCTGAGAGAGGCAAGAAGAAGAATGCACATCTCACCAAGACTAGCAAGAAAAAGAGCACAACTGAGGTATTCCATAATTTTACATGATTGCACATGATTACTTGGTCATTTTAGTTGATTTTAAATGCTTACACATGATATATTTCCTCACTATTCTCTCCTTTTCTGCCTTGGAAAATGCCAGCAAACTGCAACAGCTAGAAACAGTGCTTGTGGCTCTGCATCTCAAGCTCAATCACAACCAGCTCCTAGAACCAGTTCTTGTGGCTCTGCATCTCAAGCTCAATCACAAGTAGCTTCTAGAACCATTGCTTCTGGCTCTACATCTCAAGTTCCACAAGCCTCTACACCTGGTACCAATGCCAGCAACTTCAAGCCTCCAAGAAAGAGAGCTGCAACTGCTGAAGCTGGATCATCTTCTTCAGTGAGAGGAACTGGAGCTAAGAGAGTAAGAAGAAAGACTGCATCCTCAGTGCCAAGCTACAAATACTTCACTTGCAGTGGAAACTACTAGTTATGGATCCAACTTGCCAGTTCTAGTACTTTTGTTGATGTTGCAGTGTTTAAAACATTTTCAATGTAATGGTGCAAATATCTCTTTTGAGAATGCCCAAAAACAATAATGTATCAGGTTTTCTACATGTTGCAAACATGCCCAGGTTTATCTATGGAATTCATTTGGTATGGATGCTATATCTCCAGGTTTATGTGTTATTTTGTTTGCCAGTTTGATTTGAGTTAGATGGATTTAGTAAACAAATGCCATTAAGCAAGAACTGAAGACAACTCATTTGCAATGATTTCATAATTCAAACTTTCTAAAAAGATTCAAACCATTTAGCACAAACTCAATCTCATTGCATACAAAAGACAACTTAACTGATCCATTACACATTAAGCAAGAGCTAACTTAACTTGTCCAGTACACATTCAACTAAACCAGACACTCAATTGCAATTAGATTTGGCTGCAACTAAACCAAGAACTAACTTAACATCTTGCTTGCAACTAAACCAAGCACAAATATAGTAAAAAGAAACACCACATTATGATATTTGGCCCTAATCCCAGCTATCTCTTCATTCTTCTCTCTCAGTTGATCTAGCAGAGACAGAACCATGGCCTCCCTTGTGGCTTGATCTTCACTGGGAGCTACCATTGCAAATTGACCTTCAGATCGAGCAACGGTTGCAGCGCCTTTAAGCCTCCAGACTTCATCACGCAGATCCCCAATCAGCTCACTCCAAAATTTCGGCAAAGGATCATCATGCCACTCCACAAATCCACAACCACCATGCTGTTAAGATGCACAAAATATTTCCAAAAAAGAAATCATTTCACAGAGGAGAAGAAATACGAGAAGAATTCAATTACACAGAAGAAAATTAGGAAAAAATTGATTCTCACCATAGCATCCACGCAGCAATAGTACCTCCTGCCAGGGTTCTGCCGGCTCCAGGAGATCCATCTTGGCGCCTTCCTCGGAGGATTGCAGTGGCACATTGGATTCTCGCGGTAGCGCACCGGCGAGCGCGACTCCTCCCCCCTCCTTCCTGCAGCTCGACGGTATCCGGGAGCGGACGCATCACTCGACGACCACGACATCCTCCTCTCTGTCGCCACGCTCAGATTTCTCCTCCGCTCCACTCTGATTTCACACAGCGCGAACGAACCCTAGTTTCGTTCCCCACTCGCTCGATACATGCGGGCTGGTGCCATTAAGACTTGGTCTTCGTCAACGATAGCGGCCCCACCAGTCAGAATCCTGGTTGACCACTGCCACGTCAGCGCCTATTAGCATAAAACCACCCCAAGGTTTGATTTGGACCGGGATCGAATAGATTAGGGTGCAATCGGCAGGGATTTGAACGTTGGGGTTCATTTCGCCGGATCTCTACCAATTCAGGGTTTGAAATAGACTTTTTCCTAGATAATTTGGACGTGGAGCCTCGGCGACACTGCGTCAGCAGCTATTGCATGAGCCCCGCAGGCAGCAAAGCCCCAAGCCGCAGCCGGTGCTGCGACGAGGCAACATCACACCCGTAGGCAACCACGTGTTGAGTTCCTCCGGCCAACGCAGATCCAGATCGGGTGGATCGAGAGCTCCTAGCCACCGCTTCAGTCAGCGGCGGAGCCAGGATCTCCCCC
The DNA here is from genome assembly GCF_056163025.1 of Triticum urartu. Lineage (NCBI taxonomy): Eukaryota > Viridiplantae > Streptophyta > Magnoliopsida > Poales > Poaceae > Triticum > Triticum urartu. The sequence continues at coordinate 11,085,250 of NC_141879.1, forward strand.
CTTGGTACTCATTTGTGCAATGCAATAGCAATATACACAGCAAGCTAGCAATAGTGTACCAATGGGTCAACAATTCTTTGGTATTCCATGGAATGCTCAGGAAGACTCCCGGCGTCGTCACAGGTGGCTGCGTCGAGGGCGAACCACCGGGCATAGCTTCTTCCACCACCATCGCCAAGACGACAGCGTCATCATCATGGAGAGGGAAGCCGCATCCAGGGGAGGTCTAGCCGCTGCCGTCACTGTCCGGGCTTCATCCGATAGCGACCCTCGACGGCGGCAGCGAGGGAAGCAGCGGGTGGGGGTTAGGTCCCCTTGTGACCCCACAGCAGGGCGGGGCGCGTGGTCAGTTTTCACCGACTAATCTTGTTTTTCGATTGACCGACACGGTGATGTACGGTTAATTATGCTTCCGTCTGTACTGTTTGGTATGTTTTAAGCTAGAGAAACAGCAAAAGGGTTTAGTGGTTCAGTTAAAGTCAATCTATATGGGGTAGATAAACACCTGATAGTTGGATTATATCAATTCAAATACGCGCTATGTGTGTATGAAGAAAGGGTGTGGTTGGATCTCAATCGACTAAAACTTAATCAAGCCTCGGTCAAGTGACACAACATATAAAAAAATAAAAAGAAAAATCTGCACGAATCTCCACGTAAGATCCCGTCGAAGGAAAGGACAGGATGTGTCGTGGGCCGGTGCCGGTGGCGTTGTCGTGGATAATTTGGACGTGGACGGAGTGTGTGGCACCGCTGTGCTCCTCGTGACCCTCCCCGCTTGTAAAACGTGACCATCGGCGGGGGCGGGGGCACAAGAGAGGCAGTACGCGCGCACTGATGGCACTAGAGCTGTGGCCACCCGTGAAGTTGAAGCCAAATCGAAGTGCATGCGCCCGTGACGACGAGGAAGAGGACGACAGGCCATGAGCAGCAGTGCAGCACTGCCTTCCTTGGCTGCATTGCATGGATCAAGATTAAGATTAGGCGGCGAAAAAGGCAAAAGAGGTAGAGGGGAGCGATAACGCAGCAGGAAACTAGTTAATGTCGGCTATATAAATAAATATAAATAGCACCATAATGAGAATAAAATAATGGAAAGATTTTGTAAAGTGCAATTAGTGCATTAAGATCGTGCCTCCTAGCTCAGCGCCACCCCAAGGCAATGCTGGTCTGGATTGGATGGATCTTCTTCTTCCTCTCCTCCTATAAATAGAGCGAGATGGGGTGGATCCTAGTCTCACAACCCAATCCGCCAATCCCTTCCGGCTTCCGCTCCGTCCTCCGGAGACAGGGGCAGAGATCCCCGTCTCGATTCTCGAGGGAGCAGCAGCAGCAGCAGCAATGGCGTCGCCGCAGGCGCCACCCCTCCTCCTCCAGGTATGTGCTTATGCTGTACCACCACCACCACCACCAACCTCGCCTCTGCTATTCATCCATCGCCGCCCATTCATGGCTTCCCTTTCGGTTTAATTTCTCCTAGCACCGCTCGCTACTCTTCTTCCTTTCTTTATGCCTGTCCGGTCCGGCCCTGCAATTAAAAGCTTCACGCTGTTTCAGTACAGTCACCACTGCAGCGCGTTTCTTCCTTGGTTTCTGTTTGATTCCCCCCCCCCCCCCCCCCCCCCCCCACCCCCCTTGTTATACTTTCGCCTCTTCTTCTTTCTCCATCGATCGCTTGGTTAGGATGCACCTTGGCGCGCATCCTGATATGCTCTAATGGCCATGAAGATACAAGGAGAAAACGACATCCTTTCTGCTCTGACAGGCACACACAAATGCCCATGCTTTGGGACTTTCTGCTCTGGCTCGAATCAGTGGCGAAAATCACAGTTGATTCATCGTTCCCCATTTGTCTTCCTGCACTCTGTTCCTGTTTCAAGTTTCAACACTTGGTCGCAGATCTCTGAGTGAGCTTCCCTCATGTGCAATCACTTGCAGATCCTCTGCTTCGCCGTCCTCCTGGCGGCGACGGCGGTGTCGGCACGCCGGCACGCGCCGCCGCAAGCGGGCGCGGCGGGGCAGAGCACCTACATGGCGCCCAGCTGCCGGGAGCACACGGCGTCGCTGCTGGACTTCGGCGGGGTGGGCGACGGAAACACCTCCAACACGGCGGCGTTCCGCAAGGCGGTGGAGCACCTGTCTCAGTACTCTGGCGAGGGCGGCGGCGGCGGCATGCTCTACGTGCCCGCCGGCCGGTGGCTCACCGCGCCCTTCAACCTCACCAGCCACTTCACGCTCTTCCTCCACGCCGACGCCGTCATCCTCGGGACACAGGACGTGGCCCAGTGGCCGGTCATCGACCCGCTGCCCTCCTACGGCCGCGGCCGGGACCACGCCGGCGGCCGGTACGCGAGCCTCGTGTCCGGGTCCAACCTCACGGACGTGGTGATCACCGGCAACAACGGCACCATCGACGGGCAGGGCGCCACGTGGTGGTCCAAGTACAAGTCCGGCAAGCTCAAGTACACGCGCGGCTACCTCATCGAGCTCATGCACACCGACGGCGTCTTCATCTCCAACGTCACGCTGGTGAACTCGCCGGCGTGGAACATCCATCCGGTCTACAGCCGCAACATCGTGGTGTCCGGGGTGACCATCCTGGCGCCCACCAAGTCGCCCAACACGGACGGCATCAACCCGGACTCGTGCTCCCAGGTGCGCATCGAGGACTGCTACGTCGTCTCCGGCGACGACTGCGTGGCCATCAAGAGCGGCTGGGACGAGTACGGCATCGCCGTCGGCATGCCCAGCGAGCACATCGTGGTCCGCCGCCTCACCTGCGTGTCGCCCACCAGCGCGGTGATCGCGCTCGGCAGCGAGATGTCCGGGGGCATCCGGGACGTGCGCGCCGAGGACATCACCGCCATCGGGACCGAGTCGGCCGTGCGGATCAAGACGGCGGTCGGCCGCGGCGCGTACGTGCGCGACGTCTACGCGCGCCGGATGAGGCTCGACGGCATGAAGCGCGTCTTCTGGATGACCGGCGACTACAAGTCCCACCCCGACGATGGCTACGACAAGACGGCCGTGCCCGTCGTCGAGAACATCAGCTACCAGGACGTGGTGGCCACCGGCGTGTGGAAGGAGGCAGCGAGGATGCAGGGCATCCAGGGCGCGCCCTTCAAGGGCATTTGCATGGCCAACGTCACCGCAGAGATGACCAAGGAGAGGAAGGTGTCGTGGAACTGCGCCGACGTCGAGGGCGTGTCGACCGGCGTCACCCCGGCGCCATGCGAGCCGCTGCAGGGCACCCACACCGGCTCCTGCCCGTTCCCCACCGACACGCTCGCCGTCGACCAGATCACCGTGCAGCAGTGCTCTTACTCTATCGGCACCCCCGCATCCCCTGGTTCTGCAGCAGCAGCAGGGATGGCCAACTAGCAGCTAGCCTGGCTAATTAAGCTCACTGGCTTAATCAGCTTCTTAAATATGTATTTCCCAAGTAAGTAAGCAGTAGATCGAGACTACTCTCCAATGAAATGAAATACAACAACAATAACAATCTTCGAGCTCAAGTTGTATGTCAACTTGGTGTTTCAACACCGTTTTGCAATGTTGTTTGATGACCTCTGGCACTCTTTACAGTGGCTGGGACAGAGCAGTTGTAGGGTAGCTTAATCAGGGCATCTCTAGCCGAATCTTTATCGTATAACTCTCTAAACACTCGCTTAAATCTTAACTCAAATATAAGAAGTTAAGAAAGTGACCGGACCTAATCGAACCTTTATATTGGACTCATTAAAATTTTATTTGTCTAATTATTTCATCCTTAGGGACATACATTTGAAACAAATGCATGTTTATTTCACCAACAATTTGAATGAAACAAATGCACCAATATGCATCAATTCAACTACAAATGTACATATAGTTGGCCCAATTCAATAATTTGACCAAATTCGACCTCACTACCATTGCCTTAATAGTCTGAGAAAGTGAGAAGAGATAACCATAGTTGACACACAAATTCGACCTCGCTACCACCACCTTAATAGTTCGAGAAGAGATAACCATAGTTGACACACAAACTCAACCTCGCTACCACTGCCTTAATAGTCTGAAAAGAGACAACCATAGATGGCACAAAAAACTCGACCTCGCCACCACCGTTCCGATAGTCGGAAAAGAGAGAAACCATAGTCACAATTAGTACCCAAGCCAAAAGATTAATCAAATCAACTGCTTATGGACAACAAAAAAGAGGGAAAAAGCAAATCAACCTCATGTGTGGAAAAGATGGTATGACAAAAAAATAAGCAATGGTCTCAATTAATATTCAAGAGTCAAAAGATTAATCAAATCAATCTCTCATTGACATGGAAAAAATTAATAAAGAAAGAAAATTAACCTCATGTGCAGAAAAGAAAAAAGTGATGGTTCGCTAGAGTAGGCTGCTGAGGCCCAAGTGCCATATTATGAACCGTGAGGCCCAGCTTTCGCATAGGCCTCAAGCGGTCCACTACTCAACTTGGTACGGGCAGGCCAGCAGTAGCACAACTAGACCAGGCCCGCAGCACTACTACAACAGCATCCACATCACTTTATTGCCTCCACTCGGGTTACAAGCTCACGCAACTAAGCTCGGCAACTGAAATGAGTGGAGACAGGTATTTAAGCTGGTCAACACCTCCTCGGGTGACTGAGGTGGGACTAAAACCAGTGGAGTGCTGTGCTTTCTGTTGGGGAATGAGGTGGAGCGTTCTGGACTGAAAGAAGTTTTTGGCGTGGGCTTCTGTGGCTACGGCCTTTGTCGTTTTGGGCCATATGGACATGGATATGGAACTGAGTGCTAATTAGCACAATGAACTTGCTTAACAGAAATGGAAACAATATTAAATACAGTATTTTATTTGTAAAATCCTAAACGCATATCAATGGGACAAACAGTACAATCTTTCTATCATCGATTTTTTACTCGGTAGCTTGCACTGTATCCAAAAGCGCGAGCTAATAAAAATATTCGCTGTGGAAGGTTAATTAGTGAAGACTGAAGACAGAGATTAATGACTGGCTCGATCCTTGTCTTCTCCTTCTCCAACTCTCCCCAGACAGCTCAAACGAGCAAAAAAAAAAAAAAGAGGAGATTCTTACTACATGTAAAGCTGCCTTCACATATTTGACTGGTGCATCGACAAGTATGAAGCCATCGACAAGTCTTACGAAGGATGCATCATTGAGTTCAAATGATGAAACATCTGACGACGAGACCGAATCGGATGGTAAACAGTCTGGTAGTGATCAGAATGAGGACCAAAAAGATTCAAGACAAGAGCAAACAACGAAAAGTAAGAACGAATCAGACAAGGGAAAGTAGTGGCTGCACCCACCTTTGGTGCACCCACGAAATGAACAGTAAATTCGAAAGAAATAGTAAAAAGATAAAAAAAAATCTGAAACTTGGTGGATGTGATTATGAGCTAATGTTTTAGGTGCTTGCAAAGTTTGGTCACCAAAAAACATCAAATGATTTCCATACAAAACGAAATACAAATGATGTTGTGCACCCACGTTACTGTTCACATGTTTTCAGCACAAACTTTGTTTTTTTTGTACAGATTTCCTCGGATGTTATTTCGCCACCAAATTTTGCAAGCGCCTAAAACATTTGCACATAATCACATCCACCAAGTTTCAGAATTTTTTGAAATGTTTTGCTAAGTTTTTTATCATGGGTGCACCGGGAGTGCAATGTGCGTGGGTGTAGAACAACCACACTCATCAGACAATCATCCATGCATGAAGCGCACACCGTGTGATGTGCAGAAAGAGGAGCAACTTTCTCAAAAACCGATAAAAACAGTTACACATGGGGAGCAGTTTACAACGAATTCTAATATGTACAGAGTCAGTCTCAGTCACATTCACTTGTGATCCAGAACTTGGTCGCGGCCGGATGAGGCTCGAGGGCATGAAGCGCGTCTTCTAGATAACCGGCAACTACAAGTTCCACCCCGAAAACGGCGGTATCGGTGGTGGAGAACATTAGCTACCAGGACATGGTGGCCACCGGCATGTGGAAGGAGGCGGTGAGGATGCAGAGCATCCCGGGCACGCCCTTCACGGGGTTCTGCATGGCCAACGTCACCGCCAAGATGACCAAGGAGAGGAAGGTGTCGTGGAAGTGCGCCGATGTCGAGGGCGTGTCGGCCGGCGTCACCCCAGCGCCCCGCAGGGCAGCCATGCCGGCTCCTGCCCATTCCCCACCGACACACTCGCCGTCGACCAGATCACCATGCAGCAGTGCTCTTACTCCATCGCACCTGCTACATCAGTGGCTGGGACAGAGTACTATCCAGCTTTTTGCTGCATCAAATGATGAGGCTATTGGATCCCTAAGCGAGAACTGTAACTATAAGTAGCGTGTTGTCGAGTGGCTTACTGTTTCAATGCATAGAGAGTTGTTGTGAGTAACGTTAGAAGTAAAAGTTGTTTGTGAGCAACTTACTGTTTCAATGCATACAGAGTCACAAATTCAGAATTGTCACTTTGTTGTTCATCAGTGTTTATCCTAGGCTTGCAAGGCAGACTGTCAAACCGCTGCTTTGTTGCCATATTATTGGATAGAAAAAATGCAAAGCTTTGTTGCCATATTATTGGATAGAAAAAAAATGCAAAGCACAGTTTATATTGAAGACTCAAAAGAGCAAGCAAATGGACCTCTTATGTGCAACACAAAAAGAATAATACTCACAAATTATATTCAAGAGTCAAAAGAGTAAGCAAATAAGCGTCTTATGTTCACCCAAAAACATACTCGCCATTTATATTCAGAGTCACAATTTCTACTGAAGAGTAAACAATGTAAGCAAATAAACCTCCTGTGTTCAGGAAAAAAAGGAATACTCGTAATTTATATTCGAGAACACAATTTATATTGAAGAGTCAAAATTGCATTCAATTAAAATTTTAATGTAAACCTCTTACATGCAGCACAAAAAATGGAGTGAGCAAATAAACCTCTTACATGCAGCACAAAAAATGGAAATACTCTTCGTTTACTTTCCAGAGCCAAAAAAGTAAGCAAAAAATATATTTATACACAGAAAAGTGTGAAAATTCCAGAGCCAAAAGAGTAAGCAAAAAAATACATTTATACACAGAATAAAGAAAAAAGTGAAAATACATTTATACATAGAATAAAGAAAAAAGTGAAAATACATTTATACACTGAATAAAGAAAAAAATGATGGTTCGCTGGAGTAGGCTATACGAGGCCCAAGCGGCCTAGGAGTGCAGCGGCCCGTTATCCTTCCACCGTTGGAAGCGGGCAGTTGTCGCTGCTCTGTGAAGGCAGCCTCACACGGTGCCTGCCACATTATGGACCGTGAGGCCCAATTTTCGCATAGGCCCCAAGCTGTCCACTACTCAACTTGGAACGGGCGGGCCAACAGTAGCACACCTAGACCAGGCTTGTAGCGCTACAACACGTCCACACCACCTTAATGCCCCCACTTGGGTTACAAGCTCTCGCAACTGAGCTCGGCGAGAGAAGAGAGTGGTGATGGGTATTTAAGCTGGTTGAACGCCTCCTGGGCTGGCGAGGTGGGATTAAAATAAGTGGAGTGTTGTGCTTAGCTAGGGAATGAGGCGGAGCGTTGTGGACTGATAGAAGATTTTAGCGTGGGCTTCTGTGGCTTCGGCCTTTGTCCTTTTGGGCTCATGGACGTGTCCATGCGGACATGGTTTGGGCAGCCATTCGCTGGTTTTGCAACGAGTGCTAATTAGCACAGAGAACTTACTTAGCAGAAGTGGAAACAATATAAATTGCCGCATGTTTAAAGCTCGACAGCTGGGTCCTCCTTTCCATCCGTTTCTTCTCTGCCTTGTTGATTAGTCTTCTCTTCTTTTCCAACCCTCTCCAAACAGATCAAACAAGCAAAAAAGAAAAGAAAAAGAAGAGATTCTTACTGCATGTAAAGCTGCCTCCACAGATTTGATTGGTGCATCATCAAGCACACACCATCAGATGCCGGTATGAAGCCATCGACGAGTCTTATGAACGCGGCATCGGCAAGTTCAAATGATGAAACATCTGAACCGCGCTCCGCCTTTCACCCTTGTGAACTCCAACAATATCGCCGGCGCAAACTCTCTCGCCCATGCTGGTGAAGGATATGTTTGTCTCTGTGAGCTGCCTTGGTTGCTTGCATGCACTTATGCTTAATGTCTGCTACCTGGGTGGTCTATTTATAAGGCTTCAGAGAGTTCTATCCGGATCCAAGACATGACAGATAGATTGTTGCTCCTTTGCCATCGACTGTATTTGGATGATGTTCATTTTTTTAATGTAGCCTTCTATGTAGACTGTAGTGTCTGTCTGTTGGTATGGGAAACTTCTGTTGATGTGTGCTGTTCCATTCTTAATTTGGGGCTGTTTATCCATGTGTTATCTGCAAATCTTTGACTCTTGAACAGACACTGTATGCACCTGTCAGGACAACTGATTTGCCAATTTTGGACACACGTGGTATCTAGTACGTATCATGTATATGTGCATAGCAGAGAATGGTTGCCAACCTGTGATGTCCCCAGATCCAGAGTATTAGTTTGTCCATGAAGAAGCATATGTGATTATGCTTGTTAACTGTGTGATTATGTTGTCTCATGCTCGCTGCTAATCATTTGTGTTAATTGTCCTGTCTGATGATGTAGCTGCTGCAGTCTGGTGGTTGGCCTTGACCGGTCTTGGTTCAACACATGTGTTAGACACAGATTCTTGGCCATCCTTTTGTTAATAAATTAATCCATGGCCGTCTCCTGTAATTGCTCATAAGCCTCTGCATTTTTCTTGAGATGGCAATTTTATGCTAATCATTTGCATTCCATAAGCCAAGAAAGCAAAGTCCGAGTGTGATTAAACAAGACATTACGATAAAAGCTGGGACAAAGTAGATCAATTATGTAGTACCCAGCTTCTTGTTTGTACGAAGTGATATGGCTATTGGATCTCTAAGTGAGAACCGATTGGCTGTCTTGGTAACTTCGAAAATCAAATTGTTTTGCGTAGCTTGCAATTTCAATGTTTACAAACTTACAAATTCAGAAATGTTATTTTGATAGTCCGAAAAGAACCATAATGGCAATTTGTAGTCAATAGATAAAGAAACGGAAAAAAATAAAAATAAAATGATGGTCCGCTAGAGTAGGTTGTGAGGCCCAAGTGGCCTACTCGACCTCGGTACCATCTCCTTGATAATCCAAAAAGAACCATAATGGCAATTTGTAGTCAACAGTCATAAGAAAAGGAAAGAAAATGATGGTTCGCTGGAGTAGCCTACTCGACCTCGCACCATCTCCTTGATAGTCCCAAAATAACTATAATGGCTGAGGGAGTCCTGGATTAGGGGGTCTGCGGACAGCCGGACTATATCCTTTGGCTGGACTGTTAGACTATGAAGATACAAGATTGAAGACTTCGTCTCATGTCCGGATGGGACTCTACTTAGCGTGGAAGGCAAGCTAGGCAATACGGATATGTATATCTCCTTCTTTGTAACCGACCTTGTGTAGCCCTAGCCCTTTCCGGTGTCTATATAAACCGGAGGGTTTTAGTCCGTAGGACAACATACAATCATACCATAGGCTAGCTTCTAGGGTTTAGCCTCTTCGATCTCGTGGTAGATCAACTCTTGTAATACTCCACTAGTAGAAAACAGGGCTATGGTCCAGGCCGGCTCAGCCCATTAGTCCCGGTTCAGTGTAGAACCGGGACCAATGTGGGCATTGGTCCCGGTTCGTGAGCCCAGGGGGCCGGCCGGGCCACGTGGGCCATTGGTCCCGATTCGTCTGGACCTTTTGGTCCCAGTTGGTGGGACGAACCGGGACCAATGGGCCTCGCTCCTGGCCCACCACCATTGGTCCCGGTTGGTGGCATGAACCGGGACTAAAGGCCCCTTTAGTCCCGGTTCATGCCACCAACCGGGACCAATGAGGTGCCTATATATACCCCCTCACGCAAGAGCAGAGCACAGTGCTCTGTTTTTTCTGGCCGAGGGGGAGAGGGCTTTGTGGTGCTCTAGCTCACCTCCTATGCACATGAGGTGTTCGATGGAATGCCCGAGCCACACTACTTAAGCTCAATGTATGGTTTAATTAATTAGATGCTCTGGAGAGCTATATATATGTTGTTAGATGAGAACTATGTATGCACTTTGGTTTTAATGTGATGATGAACTTCTATTAATTTGGACACTTAATTATATATAATGCACGCAGATGAACCGGCAATGGATGTACGGTGACAGACACACCCGCGAGTACATTAAGGGCGTGCATGAGTTTCTCGATGCGGCTGAGGCAAACAAGCAGAATGGTTTTATGTGTTGTCCATGCACTGAATGTGGGAATACGAGGTCTTACTCTAACCGGAAAATCCTTCACTCCCACCTGCTTTACAAGGGTTTCATGCCACACTATAATGTTTGGACGAGGCACGGAGAAATAGGGGTTATGATGGAAGACGGCGAAGAAGAAGAGTACGATGACAACTATGTGCCCCCTGAATACGGTGATGCTGCAACGGGGGGAGCTGGTGAAGATCAAGAGGAACCAGACGATGTGCCCAATGATGCTGCCACGGGTGAAGCTGCTGAAGATCAAGAGGAACCAGACGATGTGCCCGATGATGATGATCTCCGCCGGGTCATTGTTGATGCAAGGACGCAATGCATTAGTCAAAAGGAGAAGCTGAAGTTCGAACGCATGTTAGAGGATCACAAAAAAGGGTTATACCCCAATTGCGAAGATGGCAACACAAAGCTCGGTACCGTACTGGAATTGCTGCAGTGGAAGGCAGAGAATGCTGTGGCTGACAAAGGATTTGAGAAGCTACTGAAAATATTGAAGAAGAAGCTTCCAAAGGATAACGAATTGCCCGACAGTACATACGCAGCAAAGAAGGTCGTATGCCCTCTAGGATTGGAGGTGGAGAAGATACATGCATGCCCTAATGACTGCATCCTCTACCGCGGTGCATACAAGGATCTGAACGCATGCCCGGTATGCGGTGCGTTGCGGTATAAGATCAGACGTGATGACCCTGGTGATGTTGACGGCGAGCCCCTCAGGAAGAGGGTTCCTGCGAAGGTGATGTGGTATGCTCCTATAATACCACGGTTGAAACGTCTGTTCAGAAACGAAGAGCATGCCAAGTTGATGCGATGGCACAGTGAGAACCGAAAGAAAGATGGGAAGTTGAGAGCACCCGCTGACGGGTCGCAGTGGAGAAAAATCGAGAGAAAGTACTGGGATGAGTTTGCAAAGGACCCAAGGAATGTATGGTTTGCTTTAAGCGCGGATGGCATTAATCCTTTCGGGGATCAGAGCAGCAATCACAGCACCTGGCCCGTGACTCTATGTATGTATAACCTTCCTCCTTGGATGTGCATGAAGCGGAAGTTCATTATGATGCCAGTTCTCATCCAAGGCCCTAAGCAACCCGGCAACGAAATTGATGTGTACCTAAGGCCATTAGTTGAAGAACTTTTACAGCTGTGGAATGGAAACGGTGTACGTACGTGGGATGAGCACAGACAGGAGGAATTTAACCTTAAGGCGTTGCTGTTCGTGACCATCAATGATTGGCCCGCTCTCAGTAACCTTTCAGGACAGACAAACAAAGGATACCACGCATGCACGCACTGTTTAGATGACACTGAAAGTATATACCTGGACAAATGCAGGAAGAATGTGTACCTGGGCCATCGTCGATTTCTTCCGACCAACCTTCAATGTCGAAAGAAAGGCAAGCATTTCAAAGGCGAGGCAGATCACCGGAAGAAGCCCGCCATGCGCACCGGTGATCACGTGCTTGCTATGGTCAATGATTTACACTACGTAATCTTTGGAAAGGGTCCCGGTGGACTAGCTGTTCCGAATGACGCTGAGGGACACGCACCCATGTGGAAGAAGAAATCTATATTTTGGGACCTACCCTACTGGAAAGACCTAGAGGTCCGCTCCTCAATCGACGTGATGCACGTGACGAAGAACCTTTGCGTGAACCTGCTAGGCTTCTTGGGCGTGTATGGGAAGACAAAAGATACACCTGAGGCACGAGAGGACCTGCAACGTTTGCACGAAAAAGACGGCATGCCTCCGAAGCAGTATAAAGGTCCTGCCAGCTACGCTCTTACGAAAGAAGAGAAATAAATCTTCTTTGAATGCCTGCTCAGTATGAAGGTCACGACTGGCTTCTCGTCGAATATAAAGGGAATAATAAATATGCCAAAGAAAAAGTTTCAGAACCTAAAGTCTCATGACTGCCACGTGATTATGACGCAACTGCTTCCGGTTGCATTGAGGGGGCTTCTACCGGAAAACGTCCGATTAGCCATTGTGAAGCTATGTGCATTCCTCAATGCAATCTCTCAGAAGGTGATCGATCCAGAAATCGTACCAAGGCTAAGGAGTGATGTGGCGCAATGTCTTGTCAGTTTCGAGCTGGTGTTCCCACCATCCTTCTTCAATATCATGACGCACGTCCTAGTTCATCTAGTCGACGAGATTGTCATCCTGGGGCCCGTATTTCTACACAATATGTTCCCCTTTGAGAGGTTCATGGGAGTTCTAAAGAAATATGTCCGTAACCGCACTAGGTTAGAAGGAAGCATCTCCATGGGCCATCAAACAGAGGATGTTATCGGGTTTTGTGTTGACTTCATTCCTGGCCTTAACAAGATAGGTCTCCCTAAATCGCGGTATGAGGGGAGACTGATTGGAAAAGGCACTCTTGGAAGAGACTCAATAATATGCAGGGACGGATATTCTTGGTCTCAAGCACACTACACAGTTCTACAGAACTCTACCTTGGTGACCCCGTATGTCGATGAACACAAGAACAGTCTGCGCTCCAAACACCCGGAGCAGTGCGACGACTGGATTACATGTGAACACATCAGGACTTTTAGCAGTTGGTTGGAAACACGTCTCAGAGGTGACAACACTGTTTGTGATGAGTTGTACTTGTTGTCCAGGGGACCATCTTTGACTGTATTGACTTACAAAGGATACGAGATAAATGGGAATACATTTTACACGATCTCCCAAGATCAAAAGAGCACCAACCAAAACAGCGGTGTCCGCTTTGATGCAGCAACCGAGAGCGGAAAGGACACATATTATGGTTACATAGTGGACATATGGGAACTTGACTACGGACCTGATTTTAAGGTCCCTTTGTTTAAGTGCAAATGGGTCAATCTGTTAGGCGGCGGGGTACAGGTAGACCCACAGTACGGAATGACAACAGTGGATCTGAAAAATCTTGGGTACACTGACGAACCGTTCGTCCTAGCCAATGATGTGGCACAGGTTATCTATGTGAAGGACATGTCTACCAAACCGAGAAAAAGAAAAGATAAGGAAGCGAATACATCATACGATGAGCCAAAGCGCCACATAGTTCTTTCAGGAAAAAGGGACATCCTGGGAGTGGACGGCAAGACAGACATGTCTAAAGATTATGAAAAGTTTCATGAAATTCCTCCCTTCAATGTCAAGGCTGACCCAAGCATCCTGATAAACAATGAAGATTATCCATGGTTACGGCGCAATAAGCAAATGACACAAGCGAAGAAAAAGTGAAGACTTTCTCCCGCAACTATTATGATGATACCATGCCAAATTTGTAACAGACGAACATGCTACCATTGTCCGTTTTGTACATGCACATGCTATGTGGGTGAAATTATGATACCATCCCAACTTTCAACTTTTTCAGAGTTCATTTGAAATGCTTTCATGTCTTATGGTTTGAAACTTTGATACTTCGAAAGTGATTGTCCATTTTGTACACGAAGTGCATCAAGTTTTTGTCGTAACCCTCTCTACTTTTTGGAACATGCTATGTGGGTGAAATGATGATACCATGCCAACTTTCAACCTTTTCAGAGTTCATTTTGAAATGCTTTCCAATTTCAGAGTCATTTAGCTCAAAGAATGAATTAATAGCAAACAGAATGAACTACAAAACTTCTATGAAAATAAAAACAATCAATTAAAATATTATGTTATGATCAACTAAAATAAAACTATAATATTCTTCAATAGCAAAAAGAATTTTTTATAGTACTTAATTTTTGTGACCTAAAATCAAACTATAAGTATTTAATTGTAAGTATAAATAAAAAATAAATAGCAAAGAAGAAAAAAAATTCTATTTTTATAGTAAAGTTATTCATAAACTAGTGATTCACACAAATTTTTAAAAATTCAAATTTAAACTATTCAAAATTTAAAACTAATGGCACTAACAGAAAGTTTATAATTTTTGTGACCTAAAATCAAAAAGAAATCACTAAAAAACTATAAGTATTTAGTTGTAAGTATAAATAAAAAATAAATAGAAAAAAATTCTATTTTTGTAGTAAAGTTATTCATAAACTAGTGATTCACACAAATTTTTAAAAATTCAAATTTAAACTATTCAAAATTTAAAACTAATGGCACTAACAGAAAGTTTATAATTTTTTTGACCTAAAAGGAAAAAGAAATCACTAAAAAACTGTAAGTATTTAGTTGTAAGTAGAAATAAAAAAAATAAAAAACCAAAAAAATGTAGAAATAAAAAAGAAAAAACCAAAAAATGCCTCCTACTGGGCCTCCACGGCCTGAATACGATTAGAAACCCTACATGGGCCAGGATTCAGGCCCGCAGAAGGCCCAATAGGCCCACAGGCAGTAGCAAGTTTAGGCCCGAAAGCCTGCATTAGAGAGGAGCTCGAATGGGGAGGCACACCCGCGCTTATAAACCAGTGCCGGCGCCCTTCAGCTAGCGATGTGGGACTAAACTTTTGGGCGCGGGGCAGCAAAGGCCATTGGTCCCGGTTGGTAGCACCAACCGGGACTAAAGGGGGCATTGGTCCCGGTTCGTGGCATTAACCGGGACCAATGCCACCCTTTAGTCCCGGTTGGTGCCACCAACCGGAACCAAAGGCCGCCGCTTCCCGCCCTTTCGGCTGCTGAAAATTGGCCTTTGGTCCCGGTTCGTGGCTCCAACCGGGACTAAAGGGTGGCATTGGTCCCGGTTGATGCCACGAACCGGGACCATTGCTCTGGCTATATAAGCCAACACTTGTGAAATTTTGGCCAACCGCTCCCATTCGCCCCCAGGTCGTTCGTCGTCGTCGTCGCCGCCCCGAGCCCGTCGTCGCCCCGCGCCGTCGCCCCGAGCCCGCCGCGCGCCGCCCCGAGCCCGTCGTCGCCCCGCGCCGCCCCTTCCCTGACCCCGTCGCCGTCGCCCCGCGCCCGCCGCCGTCGCCCCGCCCCGTCCCCGAGCCCGTCGTCGAGCCCGTCGTCGCCCCGCCCCGTCCCCGAGCCTGCCCCGCCCCGTCCCTGAGCCCGCCCCGTCCCCGCGCCGTCGCCCCGCCCCGTCCCCGCGCCGTCGCCCCGCCCCGTCCCCGAGCCCGTCGTCGCCCCGCCCCGTCCCCGAGCCCGCCCCGCCGCGCGCCCGCCGCGCGCCGCCCCTTCCCTGACCCCGTCGCTGTCGCCGCGCGCGCCGCCCCTTCCCCAACTCCGTCGCCGTCGCCCCGACCACACGCCGCCACTTTTGGTCCGGCCGCCGGCGCCCTTGTTATCACTGATTTTAGGTTGATGATATGATGATGTTGATGATGTTTTTTTTTCTGTTGATGATATGATGATGTTTTTTTTTCTGTTGATCATATGATGATGTTTTTTTTTTCATATATGCATTTTTTCATATATGTACTAATTTTTTTAAGTTGTTAGTAGATATCGATTTTAGGTTAGTGCATTTTATCACTGATTTTAGGTTAGTTGATCGATTTAGTGCATTTTATGTTTGTTGCATTTTAGGTTAGTGCATTTTATGTTAGTGGAGAGGAAGAAGGAGAAGACGTCTTTTTTTTCTTCGATCTTCTCCCCCTCCCGATAGGAAGTTTTATATAGAAAGTTACAATTTTAGAAGAGTTTTATATATGCAAAAGTTACAATTTTAGAAAAAGAAGGATAGGAAAGAAGAAAATAAGAAGAGGAAAGAAAGAAGAAGAGGAGAGGAAAAGAAGAGGAGAAATAAATAAGAAGAAGAAAAAAGAAGAAAAAGAAGAGGAGAAGAAGAAAGGAATAGTGGAGAAGAAGAGAAAATAGAATATATTCTATTTTCTCTTTTCTCCTCTATTCCTTTCTTCTTCTCCTCTTTTTTTTTCTTTTTTTTCTTCGACACGTGGGGGGGGGGTCGAGAACGCCGGACATTCATGAGATGGGCGAGGAAGAAGGGGAAGAAGAGGGAGAAGAAGAGGAGAGGAAGAAGCGGAAGTCTTCTCCTCTATTCTTTCTTCTCTTTTTTTTCTTCTTCTTCCTCTTTATTTTATCGGGAACGAGGGTCGTCGAGAGGTCGAGGAGCGGTAGAGGAGAAACCCTAAATAGAAAGTATCCTCGGTGTGAGATACATGTACCGTCGGTGTCGGACACTACACCCACATCCCACAAGTGGCGCGGGCTTCGACGCCCACGTCACTTGTGGGACGTGGATGTAGTGTCCGACACCGAAGGCCACATGTATCTCACACCCACGATACTTGCTAGCTATTTAGGGTTTCCTCTACCAAAAAGAAGAGGAGAAATAAATAAGAAGAAGAAAAAAGAAGAAAAAGAAGAGGAGAAGAAGAAAGGAATAGTGGAGAAGAAGAGAAAATAGAATATATTCTATTTTCTCTTTTCTCCACTATTCCTTTCTTCTTCTCCTCTTTTTTTTCTTCTTTTCTTCTTCTTCTTCTTCTTCTTCTTCTTATTCTTATTAGCTAGAAGTAGAGAGAGGTTTCCTAGTGTCAAAGTATTGAAGAAATCCATGCCTTCATCATTAGCCGGAAGTAACCAGGGCATGTTGGTACGAAGTTCTGCAAAGTTATACTGGAATGGAGTCCCGGATAGAATAATCCGCCTTTTGGTACGAATTCAGCAAAGGCCTTCCAAATAGTGATATTCGGAAGGCTCTTGCTGAACTTTGTACCAAAAAGCGAATTATCCTATCTGGGACTCCGTTCCAGAACAACTTTGAAGAGCGTCGTACCATCATGCACATGTTACTTTCGCCTAATGATGAAGACATGGTTTTGTTGAATCCCTTGACACTAGGCAACCTCCCGAACCCTCGGCGATCCTATCAAACATGAGAGGAAGAAGAGGATAAAAAAAGAAGAGGAAGAAGGAAAAAAAGAGGAGAAGAAAGAATAGAGGAGATCTTCTCCTCTATTCTTTCTTCTCCTCTTATTTTTCTTCTTCTTCCTCTTTTTTTTATCGGGAACGAGGGTCGTCGAGGGACATAGATGTAGTGTCGTCGTTGTCGATATATACCCCCTCCCGATAGCTTACTATGATTAGGTAGCTAGTTCTACGTTTGGCACTAATATATCCATCTGTCATGTTTGAATAATAATTGCCATGTTGTAAATATTTGTAGAAACTATGGACACCGCCCTAGACGAAGCAACAAAAGAAGTGTTGTTGAGGGACATAATCGCAGAAGGAAGTGATGCCATCTCGTTGTTTCTCAACGAAACCGATGGTCTGGAAGGAGAGGGTGAACAAGCTGGCACCGGTGACCTAATGCCGGTGCAAGAAGAAGAACATGAGGACGGCTCCGGTGACCCAATGCCGGTGCAAGAAGGAGACCGTGATGACGGCTCCGGTGACCGAACCGAGTCCGGCCAGGTATATATATTAGTTAAGCCTATGCTGACTAGCTGATTGATGCATTCATTGTTTTGGTATGTACACATATTAATTAAGTCTTTGTTCTTTTTCTAGCCCTCCGAATCGAGCACAACTTCGGTAAAGAGACGAGGCCCGAAGAAAAAGTTGAGCTCGGATGAAAAGTTTGAGATCATAGCAATCGCGCCCGACGACCAACCTATTGAACCCCTCCGGACAAAGAGCGCATTTGTTGCTCAGTACGGGGTTCTGGTTAGGGACAAGATCCCGATAAGCATCCAGCAATGGTTTAAGCCGGCTACAGAAGACCCTAAGGTGTCTTATGTCAATGATATGCAGAAAAATGATCTTTGGACTGAGCTGAAGTCAAATTTCACCCTACCGCCCGAGGATAATCCAGAGAACCCAGTTAAAGAGAAATTAATCAAGTCTTTTGCTCTGAAGAGGATGGCAGAACTATTCAGGAGGTGGAAGAAAGAGCTGAATAAGTTTGTCGAAAATAATGAAA
This sequence comes from Triticum urartu, assembly GCF_056163025.1. NCBI lineage: Eukaryota > Viridiplantae > Streptophyta > Magnoliopsida > Poales > Poaceae > Triticum > Triticum urartu. Next base: position 11,103,428 of record NC_141879.1, read on the forward strand.
CACCAGAATTCAAGGGTAGATATGAGAAGATCAGAGATCACTGGCCCGCATTTGTGGCCCACAAGACATCAGAAAAGAGTAAGAAGATGTCGGCGACAAACAAGCAAAATGCTGCGAAGAAGAAGCTTCACCATCGCACGGGGTCAGGTGGCTACCTCGTAGCCCGGCCTAAGTGGTCCAAGACTGAGAATGATCTGGTTCATAAAGGGATCGAACCAGAGACAATTAACTGGCCAGACCGTTGCCGGACTTGGTTCTTCGGGGCTGGCGGAACACTGGACCCTGTAACAGGGAAGTGCATTTGGACGAACGATCAAATGGACATACCAGTCAGTAAGCTTAAGCAGTATATCGCAGCAGCGCAGGAAGGGACGTTCTTTCCAGACAGAGAGAACGACGAGCTCACAATGGCCCTCGGGAATCCTGAGCACCCTGAACGGACACGAGGCACGCCAGGCTCCATTCCGTGGAAGGTTGGGTTTCCGGACGCAGGCAGTTACAAATCCCATGAGAGGAGGAAAAAAGTGCAGCAGACCCAAATACAGGCGCTGCAAGCAAGGGTAGACGCGATAGAGGAACGAGAAGCAAATCGCAGCAAACGTACTGCCGAAGCCTCCCCCGAAGCTACCCCGCCATCTCAGCGCAGAAGCAGCGTGGCTTCCACCGAGCTGCTTCAGCTGGAGCATGCCTTGACGGCTCCTGCCAGCTATCCCGTGGATGCTATAACGGAGTCTCAAAATTGCCACCTTATGACGCAATGGATGAATTTGAAGGTCAAGGCGGCTGTTGGCTCTGTTTATCCTACTGAACCCGGCGCAACTTTTCACTGCCGGCCGATTCCAGAAGGATATGCTAGGGTGATGGTGGATGAGATAACGGAGGGATTTGAGGACCTCCAGCTTGACCACCCTACCGGTGAAGGGGAGACTCGGCTGGGGTCTACTCTGAAGACTCCATGCCTATGGCGGAAGGAGCTCATCAACCTTCCAAACTGGACGCCACCGCCTCCTCCTCCTCCTCCGGCGAGTCAGGGCACTCCGCCTCCACCGCCTCCTCCTCCGGCGAGTGACGATCAGGGCCCTCGGCCGGCTCCTTCTCCGGCGCGTGGCGGCACTCCGCCTCCTTCTCCGCCTGCGCCGACGCGCCCGAGCAGCCAGCCTCCTCCTTCTCCGCCTCGTCAGCAAGGGCGGAAGAGACCTGCCGCCACTCCAGCTGCTCCGGCGCATCGTAGTCCTTCTCCTCCGCCGCTTAAGCAAGTAAAGAAGACAACTGCTCCGTCTGCTCGGTCGGCGTCTAGCAGTACAACCAGAGGCGGGAGGACATACAGATTCGGTCATTCTCTGAAGACTCCAGAGAAGTTACCATATGAGAGGACCCTGGAGGAGAACGCCGAGATCGCGCAAGAAGAAGTGAGGAACTTCTTTGAAGGGGTGAAAGCAAAGAAACATCCACCTCCGGAGGAGAAGGTAGATCGGGTGAAAGTGAAGCGCACTCTGGCTGCCCTGACAAAACCACCGAAGTCTGATCCGCCGAAAGGAAACTATGACCGCATTATTGGAAAGGAATTTGCCAAAGCGGAGCGGTCGGGAAGTATTGTCAGTGATCAAAGGCTGAAAGAACGACGAGCTGGGAAACAAATTGCCCAGCTCGGCGAACAAGCGAAGCAATCGTGCCCCCCGCTCAAGGTGCCTAGCCACAACGTCGATAATGATCCGAGGATGGTGCCCGGTTATAGCAATCTTGCAGATTACCTGCCCGACGAAGTACATTATGAACCCATGGAGGTGCAGATACAAAGATACGAGTACGGGAAGCCTCTCGTCAAAGATGAAAGATCTCTATCAACGATGATGCGAAGATTGCATGATTGGTACTTGAAAATCTGCAGAGACTCTGGGGGGAGGAGTACTTTGTATGCGAGAGTTAAGCCGGAGCATGACCTCGTTGGAATTGATCTGTTGCCTGTTCCATTTGAGGAGTTCTATCAGTTTTTCAATCAATTGGCCCTCGATAAAACAACGGTCGCCTGCTACTGTCTGTAAGTAGTACTACTTCTGTCATTAAGTTTCTCTATATAGCTTAGCTCTTTCATTGCATGTATTTATAATCATCCTCACTATATTATGCAGATTGAAGATCGCCGAATTGAAGAAAAGACAAGTCGGTGATATTGGGTTCATTAACACATATCTCATAGATGCAACTGAGGTTAAACTTCATGCCGCAGCTACCGAGGCCAACTTGCTACGATCGTTCGTAATAAATCAAAACAAAGATATAATACTCTTTCCTTACAACTTCAGGTGAGTGTTACTGTCTTGTGCATATTCGGTTTCCCTTATATATTAGTCAAGGTTATAGTAATGTAATTGATGAGTTATGCATGTGTGTGTAGTTACCACTATATTCTCCTAGAGATTAAGCTTGAGAAGGGAGTAGTAACCGTCTTGGACTCTAAACGAAAAGATCCCAAGGAGTATGCGGACATGACTGAAATCCTCAAGAAGTAAGTTAAATCGATCATTATCCACCATATCAGCAACTTTGTTCATTTCCTGATATCAAGTAATTGTTTTCTTTGTCCGGCAGGGTTTGGAGAAAATTCACCAAAATAGTTCCGGGACTGCCGAAGGAGCTGGAATTTAGACACCCGAAAGTAAGTACTATAGTAGCATGTTCCGCGCATCTCCTAGTGATTCAAGCGCTAGTTTCATCAATACCATTTAGCATTCTTGCTTATCAGTTTGATTGACCTCTATTTCTTGTAAAGTGGTTGTGGCAGGAACAAGGGAATGATTTCTGTGGATACTACATCTGCGAGTCCATCCGCCACACGACCTGTGAGCGGGGCGGGTACTCTAACGAACAATATGAAGTATGTAAATAACAACATTCACAATTTTATTTTATTACCATCATTTGTGTTGAGTTTCATTCATTTATATATATATATATATATATATATATATATGTATTGACCCCCTTCTTCAAATTAGATGTTTCGGAAGCGGGATGAACTCCTAGCACCAGCTCGCATGCGAGCAATTCAAGAGGAATTGGCGGCATTCTTTCTTGACCACGTGATCCCTGAAGACGGAGAATTCTATGTGGACCCTGAGTCCGTATGATTATATTTGTAAGAGATAATTATTGTATATATGTAGCCGGTAGTGTCAGATAGATATACGAGAACTTGTTGTTCGACCAATCTCTCGGAGAAGGAGAGGTGGTCAATATCACTTCTCTCTGTATATATGCATATATGTTCATGACGATCTTTTGTTTCCTTCGTTTGCTTACTAGCTAGCTAGCGTGTCTAGTCCTCTCTATATACGTATGTATAGTACGTAGCGTCGACCAAGCACGGACATAACAGAGGACACTTCTCTCTATTAATTATAACTAGCTAACACAATATATGAAACACCTAAATTAGCCCCCCAAAACTCCCAACCCCCCCCCTTTCAAAAAAAAAACAAAAACCCCAGCCACAGAAGTGCTGACGCGTGGATGCCTATTGGTCCCGGTTGGTGCCACCAACCGGGACCAAACGGTCTCCTGACTGGGCTCTGCGCACTGCCCACGTGGAGGGCCTTTAGTCCCGGTTCTGGATTGAACCGGGACTAAAGGGGGGAGGTATTAGTACCGACACTTTAGTCCCGGTTCCGGAACCGGGACTAAAGGCCCTTATGAACCGGGACTATAGGCCCTTTTTCTACCAGTGCTCATATCATCAAGAATAAATCAAGCAGGACGTAGGGTTTTACCTCCATCAAGAGGGCCCGAACCTGGGTAAACATCGTGTCCCCTGCCTCCTGTTACCATCCGCCTTAGACGCACAGTTCGGGACCCCCTACCTGACATCCGCCGGTTTTGACACCGACATTGGTGCTTTAATTGAGAGTTCCTCTGTGTCGTCGCCGTTAGGCTTGATGGCTCCTACTATCATCGATAGCGATGCAGTCCAGGGTGAGACTTTTCTCCCCGGACAGATCTTTGTGTTCGGCAGCTTCGCACTGCGGGCCAACTTGCTTGGCCATCTGGAGCAGATCGAAAGTTACGCCCAGGCCAGGTTTGAAAGCTTAAACCACACGGCCGATATCCACGGAGACTTGATCTTCGACGGATTCGAGCCTCTGCCTTGTGCGTCACGCGGTCACGATGAGTACGATTTAGCTCTGCCATCAGACAGTGTTCAAGAAATCACACCAGCAGCCGTTCTGACCCTTAATTTGGAGCCAGTTGCGCCTCCCATGGACAGGTGGATAGACCCCGCCACAGAGGCCGCATCCCCAACGGCGATCGAGCCAAATATCGATCTTACCCTTCACGAGAGCCGTGTTGTTAAACTGCCGGATACTTCTCCGGCCACGGACTCTGAACCGCCTGCGCCCGTTCCTATCGAATTCGGTTGGGCTCCGATCATGGAGTTTACCTCCGCGGATATCTTTCAGCACTCGCCCTTCGGTGACATACTGAACTCATTAAAGTCTCTCTCCTTGTCAGAAGAGTCCTGGCCGAACTATGTCCGGCAGGATTGGGATGCGGATGACGAAGAAATTCGCCGCCCACCCACCACCCACTTAGTAGCTGATAACCCACAAGTATAGGGGATCGCAACAGCTTTCGAGGGTAGAGTATTCAACCCAAATTTATTGATTCGACACAAGGGGAGCCAAAGAATATTCTCAAGTATTAGCAGCTGAGTTGTCAATTCAACCACACCTGGAAACTTAATATCTGCAGCAAAGTGTTTAGTAGCAAAGTAATATGATAGTGGTGGTAACGGTAACAAAAGTAAAGACAGCAAAAGTAATGTTTTTGGTATTTTGTAGTGATTAATAGTAGCAGCGGGAAAGTAAATAAGCGAGAACCAGTATATGGAAAACTCGTAGGCACCGGATCAGTGACGGATAATTATGCCGGATGCGGTTCATCATGTAACAGTCATAACATAGGGTGACACAGAACTAACTCCAATTCATCAATGTAATGTAGGCATGTATTCCGTATATAGTCATACGTGCTTATGGAAAAGAACTTGCATGACATCTTTTGTCCTACCCTCCCGTGGCAGCGGGGTCCTATTGGAAACTAAGGGATATTAAGTCCTCCTTTTAATAGAGAACCGGAACAAAGCATTAGCACATAGTGAATACATGAACTACTCAAACTAAGTTCATCACCGGGAGTGGTCCCGATTATTGTCACTTCGGGGTTGCCGGATCATAACACATAGTAGGTGACTATAGACCTGCAAGATAGGATCAAGAACTCACATATATTCATGAAAACATAATAGGTTCAGATCTGAAATCATGGCACTCGGGCCCTAGTGACAAGCATTAAGCATAGCAAAGTCATAGCAACATCAATCTCAGAACATAATGGATACAAGGGATCAAACCCTAACAAAACTAACTCGATTACATGATAAATCTCATCCAACCCATCACCGTCCAGCAAGCCTACGATGGAATTACTCATGCACAGCGGTGAGCATCATGAAATTGGTGATGGAGGATGGTTGATGATGACGACGGCGATGAATCCCCCTCCCCGGAGCCCCGAACGGACTCTAGATCAGCCCTCCCGAGAGGTTTTAGGGCTTGGCGGCGGCTCCGTATCGTAAAACGCGATGATTTCTTCTCTCTTATTTTTTTCTCATCGAAACTCAATATATGGAGGTGGAGTTGGAGTCGGAGACGCAACAGGGGGCCCACGAGGTAGGGGGCGCGCCCTAGGGGGGGGGGTGGCGCCCCCACCCTCGTGAGAAGGGTGTGGGCCCCCTGGTCTTCATCTTTGGCGAGGATTTTTTATTGTTTTTTCTAAGATGTTCCGTGGAGTTTCAGGTGATTCCAAGAATATTTGTTTTCTGCACATAAAACAACATCATGACAATTCTGCTGAAAACAACGTCAGTCCGGGTTAGTTCCATTCAAATCATACAAGTTAGAGTTCAAAATAAGGGCAAAAGTGTTTGGAAAAGTAGATACGATGGAGACGTATCAACTCCCCCAAGCTTAAACCCTTGCTTGTCCTCAAGCAATTCAGTTGACAAACTGAAAGAAAGAAAAACTTTTACAAACTCTTTTGGTCTTGTTGTTGTAACTATGTCAAGCCAGCATTCAAGTTTTCAGCATAGATCATAACTAGGCACATTTGCAATAATTTTCAGGTCTCACAATTACTCATATCAATAGCATAATCAACTAGAAAGTCATAATAATAAATCTCGGATGACAACACTTTCTCAAAACAATCACAATATGATATAACAAGATGGTATCTCGCTAGCCCTTTTTGAGACCGCAAAACATAAATGCAGAGCACCTTTAAAGATCAAGGACTGACTAGACATTGTAATTCATGGTAAAAGAGATCCAATCATAGTCATACCCAATATAAATTAACAGTAATGAATGCAAATGACAGCTGTGCTCTCCAGCTACTGCTTTTTAATAAGAGGGTGATGACTCAACATAAAAGTAAATGGATAGGCCCTTCGCAGAGGGAAGCAGGGATTTGTAGAGGTGCCAGAGCTCGGTTTTGAAATGGAGATAAATTGTATTTTGAGCGGTATACTTTCATTGTCAACGTAACAACTAAGAGATGGCGATATCTTTCATGCTAAACACATTATAGGCGGTTCCCAAACAGAATGGTAAAGTTTATACTCCCCCTCCACCAACAAGCATCAATCCATGGCTTGCTCGAAACAACGAGTGCCTCCAACATACATCAGGTCCCAGGGGGAGTTTTGTTTGCAATTAATTTTGATTTAGTTTGCATAAAGCATGGGACTGTGCATCCCGGTGACCAGCCATTTTCTCATGAGTGAGGAGCGGAGTCCACTCCTCTTGAGAATAACCCGCCTAACACGGAAGATAAGGACAGCCTTGGTTGATACATGAGCTATTCGAGCATACAAAACAGAATGATTATTTGAAGGTTTAGAGTTTGGCACATACAAATTTACTTGGAACGGCAGGTAGATACCGCATATGGGAAGGTATGGTGGACTCATTTGGAATAACTTTGGGGTTTAAGGGATTGGATGCACAAGCAGTATTCCCGCTTAGTACAAGTGAAGGCTAGCAAAAGACTGGGAAGCGACCAACTAGAGAGCGACAACAGCCATGTACATGCATTAAAATTAATAAACATTGGATGCAAGCATGAGTAGGATATAATCCACCATGAACGTAAATATCGTGAAGGCTATGTTGATTTTGTTTCAACTACATGCGTGAACATGTGCCAAGTCAAGTCACTTAAATCATTCAAAAGAGGATACCACCCCATCATACCACATCATAATCATCTCAATAGCATGTTGGCACACAAGGTAAATCATTATAACTCATAGCTAATCAAGCATGGCAGAAGCAACTATGATCTCTAATTGTCATTGTAAACATGTTTATTCATAATAAGCTGAATCAACAATGAGGGACTCATCATATTTACAAAAACAAAAGAGGTCGAGTTCATACCAGCTTTTCTCATCTCAGTCAGCCCATCATATATCATCATAATTGCCTTTCACTTGCACGACCGAACGGTGTGGATAATAATAAGAGTGCACGTGCATTGGACTAAGCTGGACTCTGCGAGCATTCAATAAACAGGAGAAGACAAGGCAATATGGGCTCTTGGTTAAATCAACAATAATGCATATAAGAGCCACTTCAACAATTTAATTATGGTCTTCTCCTATTGACCCCCAAAGAAAAAGAAAAGAAATAAAACTATTTACACAGGAAAGCTCCCAACAAGCAAAAGAAGAACGGGAAATATTTTTGGTTTTTATTTTTAATTATTACTACTACAGCAGAAAAATAAACTACTACTAATTTTTTTCATTTTTCTTAAGGTTTAACAAACACACAAGAAGAAAGAAGGAAAAAGAAAATAAACTAGCATGGATATTACAGTGAAAAGGTATGAGCACCGACATCTAGCAATGAGTGTGTGTGAACATAAATGTAATGTCGGTGAGAAATACGTACTCCCCCAAGCTTAGGCTTTTGGCCTAAGTTGGTCTATGGCCACGGCTGGCCTGGCGGATATCCATAATAATAGTTGTTGGGGTCGTACTGTGATGAGGAGGAATAGTTGGGATCATACTGATGTGCAGCGGTTATCGCCTGCTGAGCTGCAGCGTGGAGTCGAGTTGCCTCCGCTCTCCTCTCGTACTCTTCTGCCTCCTCTCTGGTAATAGCATATCTTCCTTTTGTCTGTGAATCAAAGAAGGCAGGAGCAGGGAGAGTAATACGGAAAACACGTCGTTTATCAAAAATTAAGCAATATAAGAGAGGTGATTCAGGCCTCTCGATGAACTGGTGCGAAGCCATAGAGTTATAGTCTAAATATGCAGGAGGCAACTCCATATCACCCTCACGAATGTCTATTTCAAGAAAATGAGCTAAGCGGGTTGCATAAATTCCTCCAAAGAAATCTTCATTATGTCTATTATGATGCAACCTACGAGCTACAATGGCTCCCATATGATAAGATTGGTCTCCTAACATAGCACTCCTAAGAATGCTAAGATCAGGGACACACATGTGACATGTTTCATCCTTAGCATTTATGCATCTACAGATAAAGAGAGCAAAATAATGTATAGCAAGAGAGTGAATGCTCTCTATGGTAGCATGCGTTATATCTCTAGATTCCCCCACAGTTATACTAGCAAGAAAGTTTCTAAATTCAGATTTAGGGGGATCCCTAACACTACCCCATGATGGAAGTTCGCAAGTAGAAGTGAAATCCTCTAGGTCCATGGTATAAGATTTGTCATAAAGATCAAACATGACTGAAGGAGAATTACGCAAAGATGAATACTCAAACCTCCTCACAAATGAACTTGTGAGATCATGATACTGGGGGCATTTGTTAGCCTCAAAATCTTCAAGACCGGCATTGCACAAATATGCTTTGAATTCTTCTTTAATTCCCGCACGGTCCATAAAATTTTCCGACGGCCATTTGCAAGGCCGTACCGGAGCGTCTCTTGGTGGATCCTCGTCAGCATCGCGCATAGCAATCCTGGGTCCTTGCTTCTTAGAGGAACCACCTTGGAACATCTTCCTAAGCATAATGTCTTTCTCTGAAAAATTCTGAAATTTTTAGTAACTTCAGAATAAAAGTAAACCAAACTCAATAAAACTGATAGCAACTACTCCTACAAGTGCCTAGAGCCTATATCAAGCATTAGAACTACTTGGAACCATATAAATTTGACATGCAAGCTCAAGAACATGATCACATATGCAGCACAAATTTGCAAAGAATAAAGCACTAGAACAAAAACTAATTGGACCAATGGAGGAGTCACATACCAAGGAACAATCTCCCCAAGCAGTTTTGCGAGAGGTGCTTTGAGCATGGAGATCGAAAATCACAGCAAAAGTGGCTGGAACTCGTGCTTGAGTTGGTTTTTCGGGTTTGTGTGAGATAGAGGAAGAAGATGGGTGCTGGGATAAGTGGAGGAGGGCCACCGTGGGCCCACGAGGCAGGGGGCACGCCCTATAGGGGGGGCGCGCCCACCACCCTCGTGGCCAGGTGGCAGCTCCTCCCGCGGTAATTTTTGCACAGTAAATCCTCAAATATTCCCGAAAAAATCATATTAAATTGGCATGGCATTCTAAGGACTTTTATTTTCGGGATATTTTTATATTGCACGGATAAGTCAGGAAACAGACAGAAAAATACTATTTTTACTAATTAATAGAAAGTAAAAGTGGGGTACAGAAGTTTGTGCTTCTAGTTTCATCCATCTCATGCTCATCAAAAAGAATCCACTAACAAGGTTGATCAACTCTTGTTAACAAACTCATTCCGATAATCATGAAACCGGAGAAATTTCGAATAACACTATGTTAGCTCAATGGGGATATGCACATCCCCAATAATAAGATTATCATATTTCTTCTTAACAGTAGGAAGGGGAAATTCAAAACCTCCAAATATAATCGATGGAATTTTTCCAATAGAGTTGATACTATGAACTTGAGGTTGTTTCCTCGGAAAGTGTACCGTATGCTCATTACCATTAACATGAAAAGTGACATTGCCTTTGTTGCAATCAATAACAGCCCCTCCAGTATTAAGAAAAGGTCTTCCGAGAATAATAGACATACTATCATCCTCGGGAATATCAAGAATAACAAAGTCCGTTAAAATAGTAACGTTTGCAACCACAACAGGCACATCCTCACAAATACCGACAGGTATAGCAGTTGATTTATCAGCCATTTGCAAAGATATTTCAGTAGGTGTCAACTTATTCAAGTCAAGTCTACGATATAAAGAGAGAGGCATAACACTAACACCGGCTCCAAGATCACATAAAGCAGTTTTAACATAATTTATTTTAATGGAGCATGGTATAGTAGGTACTCCTGGATCTCCAAGTCTCTTTGGTATTCCACCCTTAAAAGTGTAATTAGCAAGCATGGTGAAAATTTCAGCCTCCGGTATCTTTCTTTTATTAGTAATGATATCCTTCATATACTTAGCATAAGGATTTGTTTTGAGCACATCAGTCAATCGCATACGCAAAAAGATAGGTCTAATCATTTCAGCAAAGCGCTCAAAATCCTCATCATCCTTTTTCTTGGATGGTTTCAGAGGAAAAGGCATGGGTTTCTGAACCCATGGTTCTCTTTCTTTACCATGTTTCCTAGCAACGAAGTCTCTTTTATCATAACGTTGATTCTTTGATTGTGGGTTATCAAGATCAACAGCAGGTTCAAATTCTACATCATTATCATTAGTAGGTTGAGCATCATCATGAACATCATCATTAACATCTTCACCAGGTTCATGTTCATTACCAGATTGTGTTTCAGCATCAGACATAGAGATATCGTTTGGATTATCAGGTGGTTCAGCAATAGGTTCACTAGAAGTTTGCACAGTTCTATCATTTTTCTTTTTCTTCCTTTTAGAAGAACTAGGTGCATCAATATTATTTCTTTGAGAATCTTGCTCGATTCTTAGGGTGGCCTTCAGGATACAAAGGTTCCTGAGTCATTCTACCAGTTCTAGTAGCCACTCTAACAGCATAATCATTTTTCTTACTATTCATTTCATCAAGCATTTCTTTCTGAGCTTTAAGTACTTGTTCTACTTGAGTGGTAACCATAGAAGCATGTTTGCTAACAAGTTTAAGTTCACCTCTAATATTATCCATATAATCACTCAAGCGTTTAATCATAAAGGTATTCTGCTTTAATTGTCTACCAAAATAAGCATTAAAGTCATCTTGCTTAAACATAAAGTCATCAAACTCATCCAAGCACTGACTAGCAATTTTAGTAGGAGGGACTTCAACTTTATCATATCTATAGAGAGAATTTACCTTTACTACCTGTGTCGGGATATCGGGAGGTTCTTCAGTAAATAAGTAGTTGAGATCATATACTTCTTCAACAGGCGGTAAATTAAGACCATGTATTTCTTCAATAGGAGGTAAATTCTTAACATCTTCAGCTTTAATACCTTTTTCTTTCATAGATTTCTTTGCCTCTTGCATATCTTCGGGACTGAGAAATAGAACACCTCTCTTCTTCGGAGTTAGTTTAGGAATAGGCTAAGTAATTGGCTCAGGAGTTGGCTCAGGAGGTGGCTCAGGAGGTGCCCAATTATTTTCATTTGCCAACATATTATTCAATAAAATTTCAGCATCATCCGGTGTTCTTTCCCTGAAAAGAGAACCATCACAACTATCCAGGTAATCTCTGGAAGCATCAGTTAGTCCATTATAAAAGATATCAAATATTTCAGGTTTCTTAAGAGGATGATCAGGCAAAGCATTAAGTAACTTGAGAAGCCTCCCCCAAGCTTGTGGGATACTCTCTTCTTCAATTTGCACAAAATAGTATATTTCCCTCAAAGCAACTTGTTTCTTATGAGCAGGAAAATATTTAGCAGAGAAGTAATAAATCATATCCTGGGGACTTTGCACACAGGCGGGATCAAGAGAATTAAACCATTTCTTAGCATCACCCTTTAATGAGAACGGAAATATTTTGAGTATATAAAAGTGGCGTGATCTCAGATTATTAGTAAATAGGGCAGCTATTTCATCTAACTTACGAAGATGTGCCACAACAGTTTCAGATTCATAGCCATAAAAAGGATCAGATTCAACCAAAGTAATTATATCTGGATCAACAGTAATATCATAATAATCCTGATCAGGAACACAGATAGGTGAAGTAGCAAAAGCAGGGTCGGGTCTCATCCTACCTCTAAAAGATTCCTTACTCCACTTAATTAGTAACCTCTTACGTTCAGGTTTATCCGGACAAGCAAGAATAGCTTCATAAGATTCATTATTAAAAAGATAACCCTCAGGAATAACAGGCATAGGTTCATCATCACTACCATCATCGTGTTCAGGTTCACTAATTTCTCTTTCTCTAGACTTAGAAATTTGCTCATCTAGAAATTCACCAAGTGGCACAGTAGTATCAAGCATAGAAGTAGTTTCATCATAAGTATCATGCATGGCAGAAGTGGCATCATCAATAACATGCGACATATCAGAATTCATAGCAGTAGTAGGTTTAGGTGTCGCTAGCTTACTCATAACAGAAGGTGAATCAAGTGCAGAGCTAGATGACAGTTCCTTACCTCCCCTCGTAGTTGAGGGATAAATTTTTGTCTTAGCGTCTTTCAAGTTCTTCATAGTGTCCAGCAGATATAAATCCCAAGTGACTCAAAGAATAGAGCTATGCTCCCCGGCAACGGCGCCAGAAAAAGATCTTGATAACCCACAAGTATAGGGGATCGCAACAGTTTTCGAGGGTAGAGTATTCAACCCAAATTTGTTGATTCGACACAAGGGGGGCCAAAGAATATTCTCAAGTATTAGCAGCTGAGTTGTCAATTCAACCACACCTGGAAACTTAATATCTGCAGCAAAGTGTTTAGTAGCAAAGTAATATGATAGTGGTGGTAACGGTAACAAAAGTAAAGACAGCAAAAGTAATGTTTTTGGTATTTTTGTAGTGATTGTAACAGTAGCAACGGAAAAGTAAATAAGCGTAAACCAGTATATGGAAAACTCGTAGGCACCGGATCAATGATGGATAATTATGCCGGATGTGGTTCATCATGTAACAGTCATAACATAGGGTGACACAGAACTAGCTCCAGTTCATCAATATAATGTATGCATGTATTTCGTAAATAGTCATACATGCTTATGGAAAAGAACTTGCATGACATCTTTTGTCCTACCCTCCCGTGGCAGCAGGGTCCTATTGGAAACTAAGGGATATTAATGCCTCCTTTTAATAAAGAACCGGAACAAAGCATTAACACATAGTGAATACATGAACTCCTCAAACTATGGTCATCATTGGGAGTGGTCCCAATTATTGTCACTTCGGGGTTGCCGGATCATAACACATAGTAGGTGACTATAGACTTGCAAGATAGGATCTAGAACTCACATATATTCATGAAAACATAATAGGTTCAGATCTGAAATCATGGCACTCGGGCCCTAGTGACAAGCATTAAGCATAGCAAAGTCATAGCAACATCAATCTCAGAACATAGTGGATACTAGGGATCAAACCCTAACAAAACTAACTCGATTACATGATAAATCTCATCCAACCCATCACCGTCCAGCAAGCCTACGATGCAATTACTCACGCACGGCGGTGAGCATCATGAAATTGGTGATGGAGGATGGTTGATGACGACGACGGCGACGAATCCCCCTCTCCGGAGCCCCGAACGGACTCCAGATCAGCCCTCCCGAGAGAGATTAGGGTTTGGCTGCGGCACCGTATCGTAAAACGCGATGAAACTTTCTCTCTGATTTTTTTCTCCCCCAAAGCCAATATATGGAGTTGGAGTTGGCGTCGGAGGGCATCCAGGGGGCCCATGAGGTAGGGGGCGCGCCCAGGGGGGAGGGGCGCGCCCCCACCCTCGTGGACAGGGTGTGGGCCCCCTGGTCTTCATCTTTGGCGAGGATTTTTTATTATTTATTCTAAGATATTCCGTGGAGTTTCAGGTCATTCCGAGAACTTTTGTTTTCTGCACATAAAACAACACCATGGCAATTCTGCTGAAAACAGCGTCAGTCCGGATTAGTTCCATTCAAATCATACAAGTTAGAGTCCAAAACAAGGGCAAAAGTGTTTGGAAAAGTAGATACGACGGAGACGTATCAGGGAGCGACGACTGCCGGCGTTCTTGGAAGTGATGCCGGAAGGGGAGTGGTAGAGCTGCTGCTGCATCAAGGTGCTGTAAAGACGGGGGTGACGCATCCCTCGTCGGTGCTGCTAAGTTGCTCGCCGACATGCACTGGGTGGATGTTGCGAGGCTGCTCACCATGGGAGCGTGGGTGTTATGAGGCGTACATACTTCAATGGCCGCATCGATCGTTCCAGGACCACGGCTACAAGGCGTGGCGCGACGACATCAACAATCACGATCATGCTGCATGGCGTGCTTCAGTTTGTCGTGGCAATGCTTCGACGACCACGACGCCGTCGACGGTCATGGCAATGCTTCGATGACCACGGCAACAGGTGTGTTTCAATGGCCGTGGCAATGCTTCCATGACCATGACGACTTCGATAGCCATGCAATGCTTCAACAACTAGGGCGACGAGGCATGTCATGACGACGTTGACGATTGCAGCGATGCAATGAGGATGCTCCAATGGTCGCAGGGAGGCTTAGACGACCACGACAACATCGACGATTGTGGAGATTCTCCAATGACCACGACGACAGGCGTGCTTCAATGGCCGTGGCAATGCTTCCATGACCGTGACGACTTCGATGGCCAGTCGACCATGGCAATGCTTCAACGACTAGGGCGGCGGGGCATGCCATGACGTCGTTTGACGAGCGTGACCATGCAACAAGGCATGCTTCAAGGTCGTGGCGATGCTTCGACAACCACGACGGTGTAGACGACTGTGGAAATGCTTCGACAACCATGACGATGAGGCGTGCCATCACAGTGTCGACGTCCGCGGCCATGCAACGAGGCATGCTTCAATGAGCTTTATGGAGCATCACCGGTGTTGTTATGGAGCATCGACGGGTCGCCGAAGTATCACTGGTGCTGCGATGGAGCATCGTCGGGCCATCAGAACCTCGCGGGTGCTGCATTGGAGCATCGACGGGTTGCCGGAGCATCACGGGGGCTGCAATGAAGCATCAACGGGGCGGCGGAGCATCGCCGGTGCTGCAACGAAGCATTTGCCGGGCTGCCGGAGCATCACCATTGCTTTGATGGAACATCAACGGGTCGCCGAAGCATAGCTGGTGCTGCGACGGGACGCTGGAGCATCGCTGATGCTTCAGGAGCTGGTCGCAACAGCGTCGGTGCTGCCAGTGGCGGAGCTAGGGGGACGAGCCCCCCCCCCCAATGATCGAGCGGACATGGAGCGGTAATATAGAATTAGCTTAACGATCTCATCTTCTCACGTACTTGGCCCCCCCTATTTTCTGAACGTTAATTTTGGAAAAAGAAAAAAAATGGAGCCCACTAGTGGCCAGATTGGCTCTAATCTCCAGGCCGGTGCGCTGTGTTCTCCCGTAATTAGCTCGTACGGGGGATTAGTGCGCATAAAATTAGGCCGGTTACTGTTGTTTCTGCAAACCGGCGCCTGCAGGCGCGTCAGCTGGGCCGGCCCATCTAAGTTTTTTCTTCAATGAGCTTTATGGAGCATCACCGGTGTTGTTATGGAGCATCGACGGGTCGCCGAAGTATCACTGGTGCTGCGATGGAGCATCGTCGGGCCATCAGAACCTCGCGGGTGCTGCATTGGAGCATCGACGGGTTGCCGGAGCATCACGGGGGCTGCAATGAAGCATCAACGGGGCGGCGGAGCATCGCCGGTGCTGCAACGAAGCATTTGCCGGGCTGCCGGAGCATCACCATTGCTTTGATGGAACATCAACGGGTCGCCGAAGCATAGCTGGTGCTGCGACGGGACGCTGGAGCATCGCTGATGCTTCAGGAGCTGGTCGCAACAGCGTCGGTGCTGCCAGTGGCGGAGCTAGGGGGACGAGCCCCCCCCCCCCCAATGATCGAGCGGACATGGAGCGGTAATATAGAATTAGCTTAACGATCTCATCTTCTCACGTACTTGGCCCCCCCTATTTTCTGAACGTTAATTTTGGAAAAAGAAAAAAAATGGAGCCCACTAGTGGCCAGATTGGCTCTAATCTCCAGGCCGGTGCGCTGTGTTCTCCCGTAATTAGCTCGTACGGGGGATTAGTGCGCATAAAATTAGGCCGGTTACTGTTGTTTCTGCAAACCGGCGCCTGCAGGCGCGTCAGCTGGGCCGGCCCATGGCAGGAATTCGGGCGGAACCCAACATTTATATGGCATATGGCATATTTGAATCATCTCATGTGTTTAAGAACGATGAAGGAAATATTTTGGGATAAAGGAGTCTTTGATCGTCGTATTCCTGAATATAACACAGCGATACAACACTTGCATAACGAACTATCACACCAATTGCACTGGTTCCGGACGCATAGGGGTATCAATGCTCTAGCGATGAAGACTAAAGCCCTTGTCATAATGGATAATACGTCTGTGGGTTACAGATACGTGTATGGGAATCTACTCGCAAGTGTCCAGTTAGGCTGTTGTGGGACTATGACATTGTTGAGTATCACACAAGGTGATGCTGCGATTCTGGAACTCATATCAGGGATGGGTAATTTCATGGAAATTATGAGAAATTCTGAACCATTTCTAGGGTGGGCGACGGGTGGATCGTTATTAATTTCGTGGGAGAATATGCATTCAGATCTTATGGATCCTCCCACTGTAGGGGATGACATCCCTCATATCATATACGACAAAAACATCAACGACGGCCCCTTTGATGGCGGGATCGAAGATGGGGAGGGCGGCATACCTCTCCCTCCAGCAGCAGATGGTGGGGGTGAGGGTCCCGTGCCCGATAGCAATAGTAATAATGTGGGTTGGGGGAGTATTCTCATCGGATTTGGTCTAATAATTGGTGGAGTATGCATTGGGACTGGTGTAGTTCCTCCAGACCTAAATCTCTCAGAAATTCTCAGCAACATATTGAAAGGAGGGAACGAATAATAAAATGATTATGAGGCAAAAACAGATGAGGATGCAGTTTCAAATTCAATCAATTAAGATAGGTATTTCAGGAATAATTAGTATGGGAATGGATGGAAGCAATTCTAGAGTTTCTGATATCTTATATAGCATAAATAGGAATGGTAGAAGGAGCTATTGTATATACCTGAATAGTAGACCCGCATATCGGTTAGCGTCAACAGTAGAGACAATGTATAATAGCGACCCAAAGGGATGGGAGAGTCGGGGAGTCCTCCGTTTCCGTATGGAGCGCGCCGTTAAAGCAATTTTAGCTAATCGTTATGTGTTATCAAACATAGAGTGTTGTTCTCTAACAAAAATTCCTCACGCCTTCGAGGCTCTCCTCCACGGTGAATATAGACGAGGGTATTCACACCAATATTATGATGCGGAAACCCAAACTACTAATGTTTGGAGAGCGGGGTGCGGCGTAGATTTACTAGTATTGATGGCACTATCAAAACGTCTATTGGAATTGATAGGTCACCCGCACAACGTTTACGAGTTGGAAGATCTTGAGGAAGCTCACTATTCTTATATTAGTAAGATGTCAACGAATGTAAGAAGAGTGTACAAGATCGACTTCTCATTATGGAATGTGAAGAAGTATACTCTTCAGAAAGTTGTGTTAAGCTATGTAGATGGGTTGAGTAGCATGGAAGAAGCGCTGATTGGAATGTTGTTAAACAACCCCTTTTACTATCAGGATAAAGGGTGGGATGCGTCATGGGAGTATGTCCCAGAGATAGGAGAAATCTCTCGGGTGCTATTTCACGTTTACTTGAGGGCGCAATTTGACTCGAAGATATGGAAGGCATATCCAGGAGTTAGTTACTCACGGTTGGGTAGCGAAGTGATTATAGTAATCAAGGATGAAACATATATCGATCTGGAATCGTTGTTAGAAGATGTAGGTATTCCTGGGAAAATCGACTATCTCGATGAGGAGAATAGTACAACCCCTTGTCTGGTTTGTACCCCACATGAAAGAAAAGTCATCGTTTTAGCGGATGGGTGTATTGAAGTGGAGAACAGCGAGGATTATCTGTGATAGAAGGCTTCGTTACAATCCTAGCTATGCCATAGGGGTAAATAGCAATGTCGCACGTGTTTTTGCTGTTGTTAGATCCACGGCATAGATCTAAAAGATGGCTCCACATGCACAGAGGGTGGTATACCACTTCGTAAATAGAAGAAAGAATGGGAAGATTTGAGACGAACCACATTTCCAAGAGATTGATGTCTACTCCGTGTCCTGTAACCTCGAATCTAGTGGAAAAAGAAAAAGCTAGTTCCACTTCAACGCTGTTATCTGCATCGGGCGATACTCCTTCAACGAGAGTGAGTCGCTTAACACGGAACCACTTTCAGAAGCTTTATTGAGTTCGAGTTTTGATAGTTGCGAAGATCCGAGTTCGGCTACTTACGAAGAAGGGGAGACTACCCTATTCCTACCCCCACAGACAGACTAGCTAAGCGTGGTAGTTGAGTGAACAGGCTATCAAGAGATTTATGCCCTCTATCTGATAGTGGTAAATAGAAGCCGTAGGAATTTCCCCATCTATATACATTCGAACCGCTCTTCGTCATATTTCACTCTTCTAGAGGATAAAATACAACGATTTACTCACCCTATTCAGACAGTACCTAAACATGGAAGAGAGAGTCGACGATGCCTTCCCGTCAACATCCTGCAGCAATCGGCATAACGTCAAACAAGTGTTGTCGATTTGGCAGCGCTCGCTCGTAGGAAGCAAAAACGATCGCGTGCCTCATCCTTTGTCATGACTCTATTCCTAGGTCAAGGGCAAAACGAACCCTATGAGGACATAAGCACAAACCGACTTACCTGGGAGTGTATAAAACCGGGCCCCCGTTTTACACCATAACTCGAGTACCCGATAAATGGAAGGGATAACCTTCCTATGTCAGATGGAGTGTATAGATGACGGGAGGTTGGAGGGCTTGTTAGCACGCCTAGTGTACGGCCTTGTTGAGAAAGGTATAGATCGCCCCTTCTGATCTTTACGGTTACATGTTGACATCACCATTCACAATGTTATTATATATCTTTACCGGATAACTCTTACGGGCGAGGGCATTATTGATTTCAACCTAATAGGGCTACTCTAAAACCTACCGATTTATCATTTATCCTGCTCGACGATCAAAGACACATTAAAAACCTCTCAATAAATCCCTTCTTAATACGAAAAAGAAAAAGGGGTGATGATGTGAGGGAAACGATAAAGGATGAGAGAAACGCATGTAGGATTAGGTTAGAACCTACATATAGACCCTGTACAGAGCTGTGCATTCATAATAATAATGTGGTTTACAAGGACTGCGCTTCTATCACCTTCATGCAGAGAGTCAGCGTACCAAAGACATAACTAGCAATACACTAAAAATCAATTACGGTTGTTTAGTTAGCGATCCTACTATCAATCAGACGTATTTGACTCGATTGACGGATTCGCTACTTCGACCTCCCCCCCTTCAACTTCTTGACACGAACAAGAATAAGTTTTCAGGATGTTGCTAACCGTGAAATTAGGTGTTTTCATTTCTGCAAAGTTTTCCTTATAAAAGAGGTCCATCTGGAAATTCATCCAATAGCGTTCTTGCGCTTTTTGCATTATAGCTGCGTACAGCATAATATCATGCATCATATAGTTCACATATTCCTGTTTTTTCTCTACTAGATTGTGTATTGACATCGTCTCGGTGTTACAAGCTTTAGAACTGTGTTGTCGGCAAAACATATCAAGCAACTCATCTTCCTGGATATAACATAAAAGATCATTAAAGTCCCGCACTTTGAAAAGTAATCGGTTATTAACTGCTGAATACACCCTCATATTGGAGATATTATTATATCTCGTAAGCGTTGAACATTTGAACTCATGTTTACGATGTATCAAACAATTCCTTAGTATACGATAACTATCATCTCTATCGAAATTCGTTAAATAAACGTGAATACTCCTTCTTTCATTTTTCACTCTCCTAGTTAAACCGGTCAACAAACTATATACTAACCGTCTACCTCCCTCGGTTAGACACTTAGCGAGAAGAGTTGAGTCATTAGCGGAAGAAAACATATGACTATCCTTCAAAACAGATACTTGATTACCTCTAACCTTCATAACAGTTGAGTAGTCAGTGGAAAACATATGATTATCCTTCAAAGCTAGAGGTTGATTAGCTCTAACCATAACGAACGCACCTGAATGTGGTATCTTAAACTGCTGATATCTATCTCTATATAAAAGTGTAAGCATATTAACAACAATGACTGGTTTGAGAGTTGGAACGTCCGGAACCTGCTTAACCTTCTTCACTTTTCGATTATAGTGAATTTTACAAGGAGAGAAGTCATTCTCATTCCTCTCCGCGACTATTTGATTATAAATCGACCGAATAGAGGGAATTGTGTTGCGCGTGTCTGGATATCCGCTCCAAATACTAGGAACCCTCATCCGATTAGAAAGTTTTAGATTAGAGTTCTGAATCGTCAGAGTCTCTTCAGCTGGAAGCTTCAGTTGATACTTATCCTGTAGCTTAGTGATGTAGGGGTTTTTCCGAGTATCGGCTGTATTCGTTTTCTTTGGCCTTCTCGGTATACTAGAGACTAGGGTTTGTAGTCTTTCTGATATCTCCAAC
This sequence comes from Triticum urartu, assembly GCF_056163025.1. Classification (NCBI taxonomy): domain Eukaryota; kingdom Viridiplantae; phylum Streptophyta; class Magnoliopsida; order Poales; family Poaceae; genus Triticum; species Triticum urartu. The sequence goes on from NC_141879.1 coordinate 11,124,234, forward strand.
GAGTCATAAAGCATCTTATAAAGATCTGATGAAGATAAGCACTCACTAATCTCCTCTCTTTTCGAATGGGGCGCTAAAAATCTAAGACCCACTTTATAAACAGGTTTCTGATGATACTTCTCAGCAACTTGGATCATCTCTCTATACACTATATTGATTATATAATCAATCGGGAGGATTTGAGAAGGATCCGATTCATCATAGAGCCAGATGCTCGTTGATGTAGGAAGGGTATCATCAATTTCTGGACAGGAGCCTTTTTCCAAGTATAGCACTGGCACGATGGAAGCTGTCGTAAGATCGCCCTCCTTCGGGATTGGGATTCTTGGATAGATATATTTCTGTAATAGTATATAACATGCAACTGTATGTGCAACCCAATGATTAACCAATGGATAAACAGGTTTATACTCTACGCTAGCTATTGCAATCATACCTTTGACTGTATAATATTTCCATGACGTCAGATCGAAACGTTCGCTGAGTTCAGTGATAGCCCCAGTATCAATATTCAGAATACTAGTACAATAGTACCGGAATCTAAGACTTCGTCTCTGGAATAAGTCATTCATGGTATCACCTTATCCTTCTAATTTTGTGGCCGGTTTTGTGGTAAGCGTGATAGATTGAATCAACAAGCAGTAGTGTGATCTGCTGCTTGCGGTCAGTACTACGTGTGATCTCAATCATATTTCATGATGAAGATACCTCTAATGTTCCCACTAGATCTTAGACCCGCTAACCTCCACTCTTGCCTTTCAGTTTATTTCCCGCGATCCTAATCTTTAGTTCCACTTCTGACTGGATGGGAGAAGACCCTCCAAGGTGAGCTGGTTTCGGCCTTCTTTGTGAGCAGCTCCTAACTCGCTCGACGGGGTATGATCGCTACTGTTGATAGGTCGATCGGAAAAGAATAAGTTCCAGGACTGAACAGAAAGAAAGTACTCTAACACTTTCTTCGCCATTCTTTTCTATGAGGAGCTCTATTTTGCTAATAAAAATGTAATGCTACCTCCCTACGGCGATTCATAACTAGAAGAACTCGTTGGCACAACCGGACCTTATTAAAGGCCTCGGCCGTCTGATCGACTGAAAGATCTTATCTTGGAGTTCTAGTATGGGTCGTCGGCCCTTTCTCCTCCTCAGTAGGTGCAAACCCTGGTTCTGTAAATGATTATAACTGCCTTGGAGCTAGATAAGCAAACCTTCTTCTGTTTGAGTATGATGGATGTTACACCCACTGCCAGATACAAGCAAAAGCTTTCCAGCTAAGCTAGGAGTCAGAACGAACTCATGAAGCTATCCTTCTTCTTGGATCTCAAGATTCAAATGGAATTTTATCACCCCGGATTTTGGCTTTAATTTCCACTTTATACTTGAGTTAAGCAAGGCACCAGCATGGGAGAGAAGATAGCCCCTCGGGATCGCTTACTAGCCGGCCTGCTTGATTTATTTATGAGGTATCCAGATGGCACTGCACCGGCGAGGGAAAGGGAAGCTGATGAGAGGTAAGGGAAAAGTCCATTTAATGAATAGGTTCACTACAGACTGTACTATCTCTAGACCCCCTCTCTATACTCCCTCATAATATATGGATCCCCCGGATAATATTGATCCTCCAACAGCTGACATATCTTATCTAAACTCCCGGAAACCTGGGCATGGCTTTTTCGAACTTAGTTGATTTCGCAAGAAGCAACTTGAAAAGCACAAAGACTACATCTAAACAAACCTTACGTCTTCGTTCGGCTCATTCTTGCTTATCTCACCCTATTTCCTTACTTTAGCTTAGAAGTAGGCATATGGGAAGTTACACAAAGATGACTTATCGGTTGGCCTAAGCTTACTCGATTCCATTCTTTCCAATATCATATACGCCTAGTGAAATGCATCTATCTCCTCTCCTCCCCTTCTTTCTTTTTATCCATTTTATATACCTAGTCGAAGACTACTTCAGATTATAGGGCGGGCTTTTCTACCCATTGACCGGGACCGATCACTGTGTTTGACCGCTCTTGGTATTCAGACCTTGGACTTTTTCGCTAGGAGCTGATCCATTCTTTAAGAGCTCTATACATAAAGAGAAGGCGTATTCACTTAAAGGACTGTGAAATCTACCCTATGCCCCGAAAAGTCTAGGCACCTAAATAAAGTAAAGATGGGATCCCTGACCAATAGATTAAGCTATCCAATGAGTTAGGAACCTTTTTTCTTCCCCCTTCTCTTCTCCGCTTTGCTCGAGGGAATACGACGAGCACTCATCTCCAGCATTCAGGTGGTCCTATCATCTCTATTTCCTCCCGACATTTCCTTCTCTAGTCAGGGAAGCCATAATCAGTCAGTAAGAAGTATATCTATAGGGAGTTTCTAATAAGAGAACTGGATGTGCGAAACTTGTGTCAAGAGGGGTGTAGAAAGGAGAAAAAGCATAGTTCAAACTAGCCTCATCACAAAAAAAAGCCCATGATCAAATGTCTTCTTTGAGGTGGCACAAAGACGAAAGTAATTAGTTCAACAAGGCCGATGATAGAAGGGCTGGGCCTAATTAATTGTTCTGGTATAGAGATGAATGAGAGGATGGAGATAGCGCATTGAATGGTTTGAGGAAGTAGTTAAACAATGATAAAATTTTGCACAGATAATGCGGGATGAAAGTTCGATATGTTCCTAAAAATATGCTAATTTGAAAGGTAGGAATTTTTATGGTGACCTATGAAATATGAACTCGAAAATGCCAACCTCGAGAGGAGTAGGCGATCTCACTGCGTAATGCGAAAGTGCCCGTCTGGTCGAAGTAAGAAATAGCATTAGATACTGGTCAAACAGCAGACCCGAGCATATGGAGGACAAGTGGAAAGTGGATTCCAGGTTCGAGAGGTTCCTCCGTCTGCCTCGGCTCCAAGGCGGCTACCAAGCTCGTAAGCAAGCGGTCTGTTAATGATACTTAATGAAAAAGAGATCGGCTCTTGGATGATATATTTGGTTATAATAACACATTCCTTAGGTTAGAAACCGATTCAATCGACTACTTACTGAAATGAAATAAGAACCCTCTTTGGGAGAAGTTCTCATTGTGATTAGAATGACCAGCACGAAAGCAGTGATCTTCTAGGTCTGGCTCATAAATAGGCCTTGGCTCCGCGGCAAGTCCTTCTTAAGCATGTGATGGAGCTCAAAAACGGCGTTAGGCCGTGAGGGCAACTGATGACCATTCGGTCTATTGATAGGACAGTCACTACCGAAACCCCTTTCTATGTCCTTACGAAGATGGAATACGATCTTAAACTTAGACGAGTTGCTAACCGAAGGCAAAAACCAGGGATTTTTGGAGTATGTACCTCGATTTCCAACGGGAAATTCATATCTAATAGAGGACTAGATCGATGCTTTAATGCGAGGGCAGGGTATCTACTCGCTTTCTTGCCTTATCACGAGCTATTGAGAACGGATCTAAGGGCATCCCTACCTACAATCCTTCCTTGGTGCCCCATTCCTATCTTCTTTTCCAGCCATCAAACTTGTTCAATTCGTTTTCTTGAGATCTGTGGAATAGTGATATCATACTTGAATCCACATTCCCAGTATTTGAGGAAGAAGTAGAATCTTAGTCCTTTCGAATTTCTAAGTTGGGAATTTGATATCGACTAAATCAAGAAACTCGATTTCACTATGATATGACCACTGAACCCTTTGATGCAACATTTCTTGTTTCCAGAAGATCTCGGATGGTTTCTGAAGCTTCCATGATCTTGTAAAAGAAAGAAACCCTTTCTATAAGTCATGAAGACGTGGACCAAAAGACTAAGAAACTGCACAATCTATTGATTGACTGAAAAACTCAAGCTGAGTAACTTGCTTGAATGATCGCTCCGGCTCTGGGCCGTCTGATCTTCGGGATGCAGAATAGGGGATCGCTTGCCAACCGTTAGTTAGGACCAGTGAAAACCCACGCTTGGTGAAGGCGAAGTTCAGTTTGGAGATCTAACAATTCCTTATGTCGTGTATCCTCGATTGATGCAGCCTCAGATGCTTCAATTGTAGATTTGAGTATTGAGCGAAAGGTTACACCACCTATAGGTTCTGTATTACAGGCCAATCCTACTCCACTAGTACCAATAGGCGGCATAGGGGAAAAAGCACAACACCTAGGAATAGGAATCAACAACACAAAAACTTTCTGAGAAATTACCCAGCAAGAAAACGTATGCGCGTGGGCGCAACGGATTTCGCTCCCGTGCGCTCATCCCTTGCTTGTTCTTTCGGACTAGCACTCTTTCCCTCTCTTTGAAGTAGATTTCTCAGCTCCACGAGTCAAACGAAATAAGGCGAAAGGCCCACTACTTCTTCATTCATGGCTTATTGATTTGATTGATCCCCCTTTCGTATTCATTCGACCTGAGGTGAGGTTGGAACAAGAGTTTTCATAAAAAGAATGGTTCTTTTATGCAATTATGAACGGGCAGGCCTCTTGTGGATTCCTCCAACTCTATGAATGAAGGGGGGAGTATGAGGAAGGCCGATTTTCTTTCTATATGAAGATGAAAAAAGGATCCGGGTCAAACATTTCTTACTTTTGTTGAGTATGACTGAATGAGGAAGAGCTCCTTATGTGGTATCACTTTACCACCATCTGAAATGCGCGAAACTCCGATTGGTGGAAGCCAGTCCATGAAGATTCTCCCTTCTCTTACGTGAAATTCCCCTCTTTCGGTAAGCATCCAGTATCTCAGCAAATGAACATTTCTCTAAGCTTATCCTGTAGCTTATACGTCGTTTGAAAGCTGCTCCAAGGATCCAACGAATAGCTAAGGTTTGTTGACGATCCCTGGCTACAATCCCAGGAACATCATAAATAGTACCTGCGACTCCTACTTTGACCACTTCGCATATTGGCTTTATATTATCTACGGCGTCAACCATAAGTTTTATTACATCGCGTTCAGTTCGAGCTAGGCGGTGAAAAGTTTTATAAACAATAGCACGAACTCTCGTTCTTTTACCATCGATCATGCGAAAGTTTACCAATTTCTTGATCAATTCTTTTTGCTCACCATCAAAGTCCCCCATATAGCTGAGAATTTCCGAGCAATTGGAAGCCGCTTTCGATGACGAGGCCGATAAATTGATATTACGCGATCGTTACTGTCCATCTTTTTCAGCTCTGCTCCCGAAAAGAGAAAGGAAAGGAGACTGATCTTGACGTCGGCGTTGGTTTTTCCAACGAAACGAATATTTTTAGAACGGAACTTCACACTCAACAATTAGAAACCTAACTAGATCAACAGCGCCATTCTCGAATGTTTGACATATCTTCCAAAACCAATCTTAAGGATAGGATCATTTAAATGATCGAGATCACGAATCACACCTTTCTGCTAAGCTCCGGCTAAAGCGATTGTAGCAGCACCGGCACCTATTGATTTAGCTCCTTCTAACATGTCGAGTCGCGACATGACATTGTTTCACGAACTTCCATGACAAAATGCTAGTTGCCTCGTAACGCATACACTGGAGCGTTTGTCCCATCGACGAAGGCCGCTATACGCGTTTTCTGAAGAGCAACATTCTCTTATAACCAAACATCGCAAAGACAGAAAGGAGTATCCTGAACGTAAGGCCAATGGCTAGCATACTTCGCTGAACACTCACGATATTCAGCTAAAGCTGGATGCATATTAGATTAGATTATATTCTATTATATCTTGCCTTGGTAGAGCGAAACTTTGAACCCAACACAAGCAACTCTCCCGGTTTAGCGATATTGATGGGTTCCAGCCTCATTCCACTAGCCCTAAAAGCATTCTAAATATATAAAAGAGGGGGAATGGATTCTACAAGAAAAGGCGGGCAAAGGTAGTTCAGGGGTCAATTCTTGGAGCATAGCTCATTTCTAAGTCCCCAACCCATCTCGTGCTCGTGCTGTACGCGATCGAATCTTGCGGCCGGATAGAGCAATGGAATCACCGAGTCGTATGAAAAGAGGGCTCTTCTTTTTAATCTTAACACAAAGGCTAGCTCCCCTGGGGGTTGTCATATTACAATCATTTGTATTACTTTCCTACCAATCCTGAACTAGCTATGACCCTTATAGCGAGCCTCGCTTTACCGTTTCAGATAGAAACATATGGCGCTCCTAAAGTCGATTGGATACTTTCTTTTTTATTGAATTAAGCTAAGCCGTGGACTTTCTCACGTGAAGAACTCCTTCTTATGAGCTCATGGACTTGATCAATGCTAGTTCAAGTTCACGTCATATTAGGAAATTAGTTCATTAATTCGTTTATTTGCCAACGAAGAAGCCTTGCGCTACTCGGAAAGTACTGACTAGAGGGGGGGCGTGTGGATCCACAGTCCTAGCCATTCTCACAACGGGATAATAAAGCGAACAAAGACCATGAGAAGAGATTACAACATCCAGAACGAAGCCTGTCAAGCCAACATCCAGACGGTGGTGATGACGGTTCAACTGGGTCAGATACTTCCGCTACTTCATTAGGGAAGATGAATAATATCTTCGGTCGTTGTTCAAAGATCAACAGTTTAATCCACAGAATTAGCTGTCAATGTATATCTGCTCTGAAACATTATCAAATCGTCGATATTAGTGCGACATGGGCTTCGTTAATCGATTTATTGTGTGCTCTCGGAGGTGCTATACAAGGTTGGGCTGCTCTATATGAAACTGAAATCGTGATAGCTTATATAATCTATCTGTATTTAGGGGAGTATTTTACTAAATACCGGTTTGATATCAGTCATCGCGTAGCTGGAAGTGCTTTTGATTACACTGTTTTTGATAGACCGAATACTCGCATAGTAAAGGCGCCTAAGAAATCGTTATTGTTTGACAAAACCCTGCCCTTTTTTGCAAATTGGCCTGCATCTTCGACCATTCCGTGGTCTACCATTAGAAATAGGTATTATTCGGTTAATAATTTGAATAGAATAATGAATTCTTTAGGTTTAGTGAGTATAAACAAGTTAACTCTGTCGTGGAATGAGATCCATAACACATATTATGGTTCTGGGGTGAAATCCCTATTTGCTGAAGGGTACACAAGACTATTAGTTCAAGTTACAACAAGGGCATATGCACATAAATTCGAGGGGGGTAGTTTCTGCACTTTCCATATCCTCGTTTTATTAGGGATCGGGGTAGTTGTTTGGTACAAATTTAGTGCACAAGATCCACTTACTCTACCACTAGAGGATACGAAGCTCCACTTGTTCGAGCCATTCAAACATTATAGTTCCGTAGTAGAGGGTTATAATAAAATCACATACTGGATGACTGAAGATGTCGTGGAGATAGTTTATAACAATTATAAACCTTCTTGTGAACCTTTTTACCGAATAGTTGAGGTTAATCAATATGATATGGAGCATCTGGCTCAAAAAGAACGTATGGCTTCGATTGGACTAGCAATCATGATTGCAACCTTTATCACTACAAACGTGATTATACCTGTAACACTACCCCTTATACAATACTGAAAGAGGGCATATTATAAAACTATGTTTTACCTAATGAATTTACGAGCTATTTTACACCTGGAATTTATAAGCAAGAGATTTATACTCTTAAAGGGTGCCACATAATTCGTTGAGGGGGAATTCGGACATATAGTTCGAGGCGTAATTTGTCGAGAATTCTGTATTCCCAAAAACGGTATCTGAATTCAACACTCTAATTTGAATCTTATGTGCAAGAAGTTCAATGAGTCCCGATACTCCGATTTAGAAAGAACCTCTTCTGCTCTAGCATGGGATGCTCGCCGACTACATCAGTACACGCTTTATCATAAATAGGATGAACGCTGAAAGTCCTAGAGTCTCACTCATGGCATTTGCTCGAGTTATAGAGGCTCTATCTATATTCTTATTATCGTGCTTGGATAGCAATCCTTTCTTTCAATCGACTAAGACTGTTAGAAAGCACATTCATATAAGCCTTGCCTTTCAGTAACTATCCTTAGCGCTGTTCTTCTGCCTATCTCCTATTGGTCAGACAGATCCGGGCTTATCAAGTGGTACTGAAATAGGGTCAAATTCTGTTTAGTAGAAAGGAAGGAAGACGGCATGGGTCTCGTCGGACTTGATGACGATGCCGAAGTATAAGGGAGGCATGGGATTTAGAGACATTGAAATTGAGAATCTGGCTATCTTGGCTAGGCAAGCCTGGCGGATTCTACAAGATCCTATGTCTCTTAGCGCCCGGGTGTTGAAAGTGGTTTATTTTCCAACTGCTCCTAAGTGCTGCTCTAGGAAACAAACCGTAACAGATATGGACGGGAATAAAAAATGGACGCTGAGTAAATCTGTAATATTCCTATTAGCCATGTCACTTAGGGAAACTTCTGGGCGTGGCCCGGCATTATAAGAAGACCGGTAACAAAGGAAGGAGACTATCTATTTGCTGAGACTATGGTTACTCTTAGCTTGACATACAGAGTTTAGGATGTGATCGATCGGTCGGGAGGACAATAATAACAATGTAGAGAATTGGTCTAGCTACAACCCTCCAGTGGAATTAAAGCGACTCGCCAAGGCCAGTTCGATAGAAAGGGAACCCTTGTGGAGAGACAGGATCCCCATCTTTCGGTGGAAGAACCTCTTGATCTTACGCCCTATGTTCTTGGTAAAGTGAGCTATGTCATAGCCTATTGCTACCCGATCTACAAGTCGGTCTACTTCTGGCTCTTGCCTTGATTGGAACGGCTTTCGAGTAAGAAAGGGCCTTTACTTTCCCCCTGAGGGTAGGAAAATCATGATCGGGATAGCGGACGTAAAGCTATTGAACTTAGGTATGCTCTTTCCTTTTGTCGAAGTGGAATCGTAGAACACAATGTGATACGATGAGATAGAAAATGCAATAGAAATAGAAATAAGGATAGCAAACGGGTTACCTACTCTACTCCTAAGGGTCAAAGCAAGCCCTTTAATTCCATTCTTTATTCTTACATTAAAGAATGAATCAAATCTCCCCAAGTAGGATTCGAACCTACGACCAATCAGTTAACAGCCGATCGCTCTACCGAACTGAGCTATTGAGGACGAACGAATTGCTTAATAAGCTGAACACCCACATAATCTCGATTTGACACAGCAACACTTTCCATAACAACAGGGATTAAAAAACAGGTGATCAGGACTCGGATCCTGGGTATCTGTCTGACGTGTGATAAGGCGGGGACAGGATTCGAACCTGCAGTCTTCAGGTCATGAGCCTGATGAGTTGACCAATTCCTCTACCCCGCTTCTTCCCCTGATCTTTCTTTCCCTCTTCAGTGAGTGACTCGAAAGAACTAATTAAATAGGGGTTTTCGATCTGCTTTCTATACTAAAATTCGAGAAATCATTTTTTGATTCAGGTTGATTCGGGCAGTTCAGTATTGAATTATCCATCCTTTCGAGTACTAAAATGCAAGAAATCTCGTCGTTGCTACTACTTCCCGAATTCCAGTTGGCAAATACAATTATAGTTTGGAAGATCGCCTGAAGGTGTTAACTCTGAACCTGAAGAAACAGAGCAGGCAAGTTCAGAAGCAGAGAAGAGTCAGAAAAGCGGGGCAATAGCAATCATTGAAGCGGGGTAGAATGCATAAAATGCAATACGTTCCCCACGAGAGGCGAGGCACCTTAGGTGCAGACTCGCGACCGTGCTCCCAATCTGGATCTGGATATGAGATTGAATAAAGTTATGATATCGGATCGGAGTACCAATGCATCCGTACTGACTGGCAATAGTTGAGCCGCATAAAGCAAGCAGTTCGAGACTCAATATGCCCACCTTTTTGGTGTATCCGTAGCTTTCAAATACTTAGGTATCCCAATTCACCACAGGAAGCTCCTAAATAAGGAATCGTGTAGAAGACTGATTTTAAGCTAGAATGGGTCTTTCAACTGGTGCTTGATACGTGTTACTACGACGACCAAGAATCTTCACGGAGTGGAAGTAGCAATAAGTTTGAAGCTCGTTGGCTTTGTGCAGAAGCAGTGGAATGGAAAGCAATAAATTGTTTAAGAAGAAGTAAATAGTTCAGCTTGAAACCAAAGTCCAGAGTTCTTCCTTCATGCTTGCTTCCCAGTCGATGGCCCTACTTTCACCTTCCTCATCGATTTAGTGAACGATTGATGTACAGCGGGAAGAACCGCAGACGATACATCACCTTAAAAGCTACCTATACGTCCGTTTTTATATCCAAACAGAAGCCTCTATAGATGACCCGGAAGACAGACACGAGCAAACATCTCTGCGCAGAAAGCAACCGGGTTCAAACAGAGATTGACTATCTCCTTTTCTTGCTCGATCCTCTGGAAATCGTTTGGAAGGTAGATTTTGCGAATAACAAGTGTGATACTGACGACGTGCTCCTAAGGCGACTGCTTAGTCGACAAACCAACACTTATACGAATCGCTAGAGCTCTCGGGTGGGATCAACTAGCTTACCCAGGCACTGTTTGCTTCAGACATGGCTACAAGGAAAGCAGCAGTATCTTAGGACACACGGGTAAGCAGATCTTAGACTTAGTACACTCAACGCCAACAAGAATTCGGCCCTCCATACATATCGACACACCCGGGGGCTCTGTTTTAAGTGCAGTGAGAAATGGGGCCATGAACAACAAGATCCAGCTTTTAAATATGACACGGGGTAGTGGGACCAGATGTATCTCATGTCCATAGTAGGGCGAGTCCAACACGCGCTCAAGTCTCCCACATAATCTCATACCTGAAGAGACGTTCATCTCCCCGGCGTGGCCGTCGTCGATCACCCCCGTAAAGCTGGAGCAAGATAGGGCCGGGGTGGGGCGCAAGCAAGCGTTTTCAGGTTCCAGCCCATCCTCCCCACGTTTCCCCTCCAGCTCCTTCATGACCTCCTTGTCTTTATCGAGAGCGAGAGGAGCAGCTTCAGTACGACGGGGATTCAGTAGCGCTACCTTGCCTTCCATTGAGACCCCCAAAATCCCGATTTCAAAGAAAGTATCTCTCGAGTTGCTTCGGTGCCTCTCTTGCTCTGGTTTCATCAGCTCATTACCTTTAAGCTAGAGTCTGCCATGGCGAGGTCTTATTCTTCAACATAATCCAGCGGTCCAGGTGCGTGCGAAAGCGGAAACTCTTCCGGATCTTGTTTATTTGTATTTGCTCATTTCCGATTATGCTTTATTTGTAGATAGCCTTGATGATAGGCTTCGACCTCGACTTCTCCGTTTCTAAGATCCAATGGTGGAATCATTACTCCAAGGCAGGCAAAATTGACCATTTCTAAGTAAGTTCAGCTAGCGTCACCCCGAAGGGAGAAATAGATCTTCTTGTCCGGATGCAGGAAAATAAAGCAATAAGAGATCTAGCAATGACTATGGTCCATAAATCATTTCCTTGGTGGCATTTCCCAAACTTGATTTCCTTTTTATGCACCTGATACCTAATCGATAACGAAGCTGAATGGCTTTTTTCGGTCCAATTCCATCCATTTTTGTTGAGGCAATTCTGACTTGTTCATCGGGAAGTGATCTAGCTCCTGAGATATATGACATTCTTTATCCTTATCTTTTCCTGGTCTTCTCGGCTGGAATCTACAATCTACACCTCTCCAAACACAATATCTTGAGTACCCGGAGAAGTTCTCTTTGTCTTCGAGCTTTTATTCCTCAATCCACTTATTCGTTCCCTTCTTTCATATACCTCCCCACCAATAGATAGAGACAAATGGGAATAACCGAACCACGTCTACAAAATGCCAGTACCATGCAGCTGCTTCAAAGCCAACGTGATGCTTCTTGGTCAGATGACCAAGATATTGGCGAATACCACATACGATCAAGAAAAGAGTACCTATAATCACATGAAAACCATGAAAGCCAGTTGCTAAGAAAAAGGTAGAACCATAAATACTATCCGAAATAGTGGAGGGTGCTTGGTAATATTCCATTCCTTGAAAGCCAGTGGATACTAGAGCCAGTGAAACGGTTGCTACTAAAGCGTAAACTGCTCGTTTTTCCTTCCCCGCGAGTATAGCATGATGAGCCCAAGTTACGGCAGCTCCGGATGAAGGGAGAATAGGGGTATTAAGAAGAGGGATTTCCCAAGGATCTAAAACCCCAATCCCTTTTGGGGGCCAAATACCTCCGATCTCTACCGTAGGTGCCAAAGAAGAATGAGAAGAAGCCCAAAAAAAAGCAAAAAGGAACATAACCTCCGAGACTATGAAGAGAATAGAACCATATCGAGGTCCTAATTGTACAGCTTTTGTATGATGCCCTTCCAACGTGGATTCACGTAGAACATCCCGCCACCATACGAACATGGTATAAAGGAGAAATATTAGGCCCAAACTGAGAAGTGTTGCACCCCCTTGAAATGAGTGCATGTACATCACACCTCCTACGGTGGTTGCCAAAGCTCCGAGTGAACCCGAAATAGGCCATGGACTTGGATCTACCAAATGATAAGAATGCCTCTGAGATTCAATCATAAACCACTTTGCCCCGGTTGTATGTAAACCCCCCTTCACCCCCATCCCCTAAAGTGGTAAAGAAGGAGGCTCTTTTTTGTCTCATTAGGACAAACAAATAGGAAGGGATAGTTCTTTCATTGCATTGATAGAAGTGAGACTATCAAAAGATCTCTCTATTATTTAGAGAAAAGAGTTGGCGTGGGTTCTACCAACGAAACGAAGAAGTTTTGGATTGGTTTTTATCATTCGGAACCCTCTCCGTATTAGTAAGAAAAACACACCCAGACTCTTACTTCAATGGTGGGAACAACCTCAGCGGCGTGAACATGAACAATCATTCTATGCAAAATTTCATGTTAGGAAGAATAAGAAGAATCTCATTCATGTGTTCATGCTAACAGAAGAGCGGATCCAATACACATAAGACTTTTTGTCAGGAAATTCCTAATGTAAATGATGAATTTGGGATGTCATGCCCCACAAGTTAGTTGCCCAAGCGCTCCCTAGGAGGGCAGTCTACCACAAGATAGAGTTTGAGCCTGGAGCCAAAGCCCCAACCCCTCCATTTTAGGTTTTTATCTGGAAAGAATTTCAGGAAGTCATATCGGCCAGATAAGCCTCTGACGGCTCCATATTGATTTTTCCCCTGTTTTCTTTCAGAAGAAGCGGGAGCCATTTTGCATTGAAACTCGGTATCAGCAGAGTCATCTCCTGAGAAAGACTTCTTTCTTATTTATACAAGATTTCAGAGAACATAGTGAAGCCCTCAAAGCGCTAACAAAGTCGTAAGTAGAGAAGTTTTCCAAAAAGATACCTCGTTTTTCCATTAAGTGTGCGTTGTCTGATGAAGAATAACGGGGGAGCCAACTCAATAACCTAGCGGAGGAACCGTCCGGACTTGAAACAGCGGATGCAACCCTTGCATTTCGTTCTTTTGTTCTTTACTCTATTTTCGCTTTGGCACTCACTTCCTTTGGAATAAGGGCATTTTTCTTCTCTACTCGTTCCGTTGACCATCAAACAGTTTCTTAATTATGTTATGTCAAATGATGGGAAAAAGGAAGGAGTAATCAAAAAAGACTAGAACTACCCGATCCGTTGAAATACGATACGAAGGAAACGGACTTCAATCCCTCATTCTTATTGTTTGTTCTTCTGATCCCCTTGTTTTTCACTCGCTTAATTCGGAAGAGGAAAACGACAGCAGCTAAAGTGAGAAATAAACAACTGCTCGGAAAGCTTCGGTTTGAGCGTTGGTTTTGATGACAGTGAAGAAAGCTCGCCCAAAAGACGTACGTGGAACCAATGATACCAAAAAAAGAATCAAATATGAGGAGAACTGGGTGCATTGGTAAACGGCTCCGCCATAGCTTGTACGACTTCTGAATCCTATTAATGGCGCTCTCCGAATAAATAAGTAGATACAGGCGGACTACATACACGTGCTCTCCGAGTAGGGAAAGTGAGAAATCTACGGTCTTCCATCCGCGGATGTGACAAATCCAATCCAATTTGGTCTTGTCCCGTGGCTCGGACCCGGTCGCGTAAATGCAGCTACCACTACGACGGGATACTCTAGTTATTTACTCTGTTTCAATCCCTATTTGGCCATTCAACAGTAGCGTACGGCCTTTGGAAAGCATCTCTTCCTAGAGGGGACTCCCGCTTGTGATCTTCTTCCTTGGGTCGGAGAAAATAGAACTTACCAATTGGAAATGGAAATGCCGAATGAATTGAACCAAACTACGGAAACTGTGGTTGAGCTTGCCTGTCATCAACGAAGGATGGTTGTGAAGTTGGTGGAAGAAAGCAAACCAATGAATGCAGCTAGTCACCCCGAAAGGCGAGCCCATGTCTTTTGAGAAACTGACACAACCTGTTGTGTTGACTTATCTTATACTAAGGGTCCGTCCCAGCCAACAAGGGATTTCTCAAAATTCTAGGATGAAACAGCATCATATCTCAGCTTGATTATGAGAGAGATTGAAGTGAAAGAACCCGGTTTCAGAGCTAGGGGGACGAGCCCCCCCCCCCCCCCCCAATGATCGAGCGGACATGGAGCGGTAATATAGAATTAGCTTAACGATCTCATCTTCTCACGTACTTGGCCCCCCCTATTTTCTGAACGTTAATTTTGGAAAAAGAAAAAAAATGGAGCCCACTAGTGGCCAGATTGGCTCTAATCTCCAGGCCGGTGCGCTGTGTTCTCCCGTAATTAGCTCGTACGGGGGATTAGTGCGCATAAAATTAGGCCGGTTACTGTTGTTTCTGCAAACCGGCGCCTGCAGGCGCGTCAGCTGGGCCGGCCCATCTAAGTTTTTTCTTCTGTGTTTAAAAAAGAAGAACCCCAAAGCAAACTGCGGTGGTCTTGATTCGAACCCGCGACCTCCCCGAGCAAATTACATGAGCAACCACCACGCCACCCGAGTGGGTTCTATTAGAAATGAACTTTCTACCTTTCTTGTTCTTTCTTTTCCCTTTTCTCTTTTTCTTTTTTTTCCTTTTTTCTTTTTTCATTTTTCGTTTTTTGTTTTTTTCTGTTTTAAATGCGTGATTGTAAATCGGTGAACTTTTTCTTCCAAATACAGACGTTTTAAAAAATGCATGGCCTTTTTTCAATTTTCGTGAACTTTTCTAAAAAATCATGAACTTGTTTTTCATATTCAATGAACTTTTTAAAAAATGATGAACTTTCTTCGAAAATTCATGATCATTTTTCAATTTCGATGAACTTTTTTTAAAATTGGTGAAATTTTCTAGAAAATTGATGATTTCGTTTTTGAAAATCCGTGAACTTTTTCAATTTCGATGAACTTTTTTCAAATTTGATAAACTTTTTTTAAACCGATGAACTTTTTGTTTGAAAATTGATGAACTTTTTTCAAGTTTGTGAATAAATTGATGAACTACTTTTGAAAATCCATGAACTTTTTTCAAATTTGATGAACTTTTTTTAAATCAATGAACTTTTTGTTAGAAAAATGATGAAAGTTTTTCAAGTTTTTGAACTTTTCTTGAAAATTGATGACCTTTGTTTGAAATCTATGAACCTTTTCAAATTCATGATTTTTTTTCATCGAATAATTCAGAAAATATTAATTGGTACAGTTTTGTGCAATAAAATAGCGAGGCAGCTTTGTTATTATATTATTTTGCGCTGTTACCTAACACTAGTGGCAAGTAGTTCGAGTGTCTAGCAGAACTCGTACGCTACGGAAACTACATGAGTTTGAAACCTTTCGAGATCATTTATTTTTGCGATTTTTTGAACGCACGCTATGATATTTCCATGTTGCCGTTCTGTGCCCTTGCTATCAATCGCCTCTGCTCTCCTTGACCCGATCTGATTCGTAGGGCGGCGGCCCGATCTGATTCGTATAGGGCGGTGGCGCGACTCATCATCCTGCTCGACTTGTCAATTCTTACGGCCCCAATCGACGAACTAGCCAAAGTTCAACACTATCTACTAAACTTTCCAACTCTAAATTCTCATTGTATCAGTGTCGAATTTATACATCAGTTTTTTGTTGTTCTGGTTGTGTGACTTGTGACGCTGTGATTTTATGAAGAGTTGATATCTATTGGTAGTCATAGAAATTATCATGATTGTGATGCAAATTATCTTGTAATGTTCCTGTTTTTGATGCAAATTTTACCCGCAAAAAGAAAAAACTAATTCGAGATTGCAGTTCAGCAATTGAAGAGAAACTTAATCTTAAAGGTAAATTTAAACTAATATTATCGCTGAAGCGAACCTTTTTCTATATGTTTTTTTTGCATTGGACACTTTTTTAGCTGTAGTTGACTTGGCCCCCCTATACTCAAATCCTGGCTGCGCCCCTGGGTGCTGCAGCCGTGTCCAATGCTGATAAGTTCGCCGGCGTTTTGCTTTCAGATGACCGGCGACACAGCTGATGCAACGTGAACTTGCTTTCAGATGACCGGCGACACAGCTGATGCAACGTGAACGTTGCATCTGGTGCAAGCAGAAGTTCGTGGTCCATGCCGGCCAACTGCGGCTCGTCGCGTGGGAAAGGTCGCTGCGTTGCACACGATGGCTGGCTGGAGTGACGAGAACTACCCACCTCCAAACCCAAATTTGTACTACTAATATTTGTGTGCTGTAAACTACCCACTTCCAAACCCGAATCAATTTGTACTCGTGTGTACTGTTCTGCCTTGTAAAACTTTGTAGCAACTTTTCTACGTTTCTCCCTTCTTAATATATATTCAAGCATTGTCAATTCCTCAAACAAATATCCATATATAGTCATAGCTCGCTACACTCATACACAGCTGATACGCATATCAATACATGAGTTCCCTAACATAACCTACTACTCATTCAGAGCTCACAACTAGCTGATAAAAGACGAACACCCATACAAACAGCTCGGAGTTCTATAACATAGTGAAGTGCTGACACATGGCTGATAGGCATATTGATACATGAGTTCCCTAATATAACCTGCTACTCGTTAAGAGCTCACAGCAAGCTGATGACAAGACGTCTCAGCTTGTTCCACTAGTTCATCAACTCGGCTTGTTCTGCTAGTTCATATCCATCACCTCATCTTCTTCCGCTTGTTTATAAGGAATGACAAGCGTTATGACTTTCACCACAGCAGCACAATAGGCCATACGCTTGAGAGAAGCCCAAAGATCCTTCTTGATTATATCAGACCTCTCCTTCTCCTTCCTTCAGAAAAACATGTATAGTTATATGATTATTTAAATGATAGAAACAAACTAGTATTGATAAGCATTAGAAAAGGGAAATAAAATCATACTGAATACGGTCCACAAACTCATTGATCTGTTCCCTTAAGAAGCTTGCCTCACGTTCGAGCTCCTCTTTGCTAGCTGATTCCAAGTTAATTCTTGTGCGCTACAATAAAAATAGGAAAAAAAAATAATGTAAGGGATCTGGTAAATTAAGAAATCCCACCTCCTTTCTATGGCATGCTTGTACTTGTGTCCACTTTACAAAAGTTGCTCAAAAATGATTCTATAGTTAGGATCAATGTCCAAATAACAAAGATTACCCCACCATTTAGTGTTTACAAGATAAAGGAGAATGCACACTATTTAAGAACACGCAATATAATTATATATATACTTGCACAACGAAAAATAAACATCTAAAAAGATCATTCGTCTAAGATCTAAAATTCGAAATCCCAACAATCAACCAAGGAAGCGGCAGAAAGGGGAAGATTTGAGTAATCTATGCTTGTTCAACCTAGATGCTTTGTGCTACAATTTGTAATGGGCAGGAGGTAAACATATTTCTACTAAAAAAGCCGTGTAGCATATTCAATGTCTATATAAGCTGCCGTTTCAACCAGCCTGGCCTTTAAATGTGGTTTGATACAACAGGTCTAGAATATTTCACGAAGGTCTTTATCTAGAGCAATGCCTAGAATCTTAGGGTTGGTTTCAATAAAAGGTGAGCATTTTCTAGAATTTAACATAAGAAGACTGGTGGCAATGTTTACATACCAGGAGTGCCCCAAAGATTACAAAACTATAGCAGTTTTATGTTTGTAAAGATTATAAATCACTAGGGTACTAGTATCCAAGGTTTTGGCTACTGAGGAGCACTTTTTTCTCGTGGGTCACCGAGAAACTCGGTTACCACGGTTACCATGAAATTCTGAGAAAATTTTGGACGAATTTCTTTGCTTTTTTTAATCTGAACAAAATCCGTCAAAAATTCATTCAAAATTCACTCAAATTCAAAATTTCAGAATTTTTTGCTTGGGAAGTTGATTTCTCGTGGGGTACTGGGAAACGTGGTATCCACCCGGTAACCAGTTTTCTCGGGCCGTACCCAAAACGCTGCTAGTATCCAGATTTATCCTATTCACTTTTGATATGTGTGTGAGATTTACACACAAAATTTAGCTCTTGCATTACCCATGGTCAAACCGCGCGCCCCTGCAGATCATGGAAGATATGAAAAAACATGGCTGCACGTGCATCTATTTACGCCCAGCCATCTACTGCCCACATAAACTCCACACTGAGCAATAATGATACTCACTATGATCAAAATTAATTGACGCAGCCTTTATACAATACTGCATCGCTTGCAAAAACGACTTACATAATGAGACGGAAGGAGTACAATACAATGTTGTATAGAGGCTGCGTCAATTGATTCGAATCGGAGGGAGTAGTTTCAATATCAATACACCCAGGAGACAAGCAAACATATCCCTGGAACCTAGTGGCCGACATGATTTGTTTGTGCAGGGATTGTGTGATCTGCAGAGATGAGGATTGAGGGGTCAAAACAAACAAAATTGAACTAGCAACATGTATCAGAGAGGAGGGGTTGTGAGGTACCAGATTCCTGGTGGAGATGAAGCAGGGACGGCCGCCGGCCGGCGGGGGGCGGCGGGGGGCGGCGGCGGCGGCGGAGTGGAGGTTGGGGCGGCCGCCGGGCAGAGGGGAGAAGCTGACGGCCGGCGTCTGCAGGCGGAGCGCAGCGGCGGAAGTCCGCACCCTCGCCATCAGGGTGCGCAGCGCCATGGATGGCGGATCAGGCTCGGATGTGTAGGGCGGTTGCTGGCAGCGCGGCGATGTCTCTGGAAGCAGCGGACGGGTGTCCACCTCATCCCGTCCCCTCGTATATGTCTACGACAAGTATGTCTCCGGAACCGGAAGCCGCTGGGCTCTTTTTCTTTTTCTTTTTTTAATAGGGAAAGTAAAGCCGCTGGGCTATTTTTTTTGGAAATTATGCCGCTTTATTTAAACGAAACTAGGGATCCCGTCTGCAATTACATCCAAAAAATAAAGTCTGGTGGTGAATCCACGCAAATCTCTGAATGATTATCTCCTGCACCTACTCTAGCAAGCTTGTGAGTGGCTACATTCCCAGAGCGTCGAACCCACGACACATTCGAATCCTCCAGCGTATTCATCCTCTTTATATCCTGCACCAAGGTCCTACGGCGGACAAATTCCTTTTCGGGCCGTTGAGCATCTGTACCACAGCTTGATAGTCCAGTTCGACATGAGCTCGCTGAACATGAAAATCTATGGCCACCTGTATAGCAGTTGATTTATCAGCCATTTGCAAAAATATTTCGGTAGGTGTCAGCTTATTCAAGTCAAGTCTACGATATAAAGAGAGAGACATAACACTAACACCGGCTCCAAGATCACATAAAGCAGTTTTAATATAATTTCTTTTAATGGAGCAAGGTATAGTAGGTACTCTGGGGTCTCCAAGTTTCTTTGGTATTCCACCCTTAAAAGTATAATTATCAAGCATGGTGGAAATTTCAGCTTCCGGTATCTTTCTTTTATTAGTCATGATATCCTTCATATATTTAGCATAAGGATTTGTTTTGAGCACATCAGTTAATCTCATACGCAAAAAGATAGGCCTAATCATTTCAGCAAAGCGATCAAAATCCTCGTCATCCTTTTTCTTGGATGGTTTCGGAGGAAAAGGCATGGGTTTCTGAACCCAAGGTTCCCTTTCTTTACCATGTTTCCTAGCAACAAAGTCTCTTTTATCATAACGTTGATTCTTTGATTGTGGGTTATCAAGATCAACAGCAAGTTCAATTACTACATCATTATCATTACTAGGTGGAGCATCATCATGAACATCATCATTAATATTTTTACTAGGTTTATGTTCATTACCAGATTGTGTTTCAGCATCAGACATAGAAATATCATTTGGATTATCAGGTGGTTCAGCAATAGGTTCACTAGAAGTTTGCACAGTTCTATCATTTTTCTTCTTCTTCTTTTTAGAAGAACTAGGAACATCAATATTATTTCTTTGAGAATCTTGCTCGATTCTCTTAGGGTGGCCTTCAGGATACAAAGGTTCCTAAGTCATTCTACCAGTTCTAGTAGCCACTCTAACAGCATAATCATTTTTCTTATTATTCATTTCATTAAGCACTTCTTTTTGAGCCTTAAGTACTTGTTCTACTTGAGTGGTAACCATAGAAGCATGTTTTCTAACAAGTTTAAGTTCACCTTTAATATTAGCCATATAATCACCCAAGCGTCTAATCATATAAGCATTTTCTTTTAATTGTCTACCAAAATAAGCATTGAAGTCGTCTTGCTTATACATAAAGTTATCAAACTCATCCAAGCACTGACTAGCAATTTTAGTAGGAGGGACTTCAACTTTATCATATCTATAGAGAGAATTTACCTTTACTACCTGTGTCAGGATATCGGGATCAGGAGGTTCTTCAGTAAATAAAGAATTAAGATCATATGTTTCTTCGACAGGCGGTATATTAAGACCATGTATTTTTTCAATAGGAGGTAAATTCTTAACGTCTTCAGCTTTAATACCTTTTTCTTTCATAGATTTCTTTGCCTCTTGCATATCTTCGGGACTGAGAAATAGAACACCTCTCTTCTTCGGAGTTGGTTTAGGAATAGGTTCAGTAATTGGAGCAGGAGTTGGCTCAGGAGGTGCCCAATTATTTTCATTTGTCAACATATTATTCAATAGAATTTCATCTTCATCCGGTGTTCTTTCCCTGAAAAGAGAACCAGCAAAATTATCCAGGTAATCTCTGGAAGCATCGGTTAGTCCATTATAAAAGATATCAAGTATTTCAGGTTTCTTAAGAGGATGATCAGGCAAAGCATTAAGTAACTTGAGAAGCCTCCCCCAAGCTTGTGGGAGACTCTCTTCTTTAATTTGCACGAAGTTGTATATTTCCCTCAAAGCAGCTTGTTTCTTATGAGCAGGGAAATATTTAGCAGAGAAGTAATCAATCATATCCTGGGGACTACGCACACAACTAGGATCAAGAGAATTAAACCATATCTTAGCATCACCCTTTAATGAGAACGGAAATATTTTGAGTATATAAAAGTAACGCGATCTCTCATCATTAGTGAACAGGGCAGCTATATCATTTAACTTAGTAAGATGTGCCATAACAATTTCAGATTCATAGCCATAAAACGGATCAGATTCAACCAAAGTAATTATATCAGGATCAACAGAGAATTCATAATCCTTATCAGGAACACATATAGGTGAAGTAGAAAAAGCAGGGTCAGGTCTCATTTTATCTCTAAGTGATTTTTGTTCCATTTAATTAATAACCTCTTAAGCTCATATCTATCTTTGCAAGCAAAAATAGCGGCAGAAGATTCCATATCAAAAAGATAACCCTCAGGAATAACATGCATATTTTCATCATCACTATCATCATTGTATTCAGATTCAATAATTTCTTTTTCTCTAGCCCTAGCAATTTGTTCATCAAGAAATTCACTAAGGGGCACAGTAGTATCAGGCATAGAAGCAGTTTCATCATAAGTATCATGCATAGTAGAAGTGGCATCATCAATAACATGCGACATATCAGAACGAATAGCAGAAGCAGATGTAGGTGTCGCTAACTTACTCATAACAGAAGGTGAATCAAGTGCAGAGCTAGATGGCAGTTCCTTACCTCCCCTCGTAGTTGAGGGATAGATCTTGGTTTTTAGATCTCTCAAGTTCTTCATAGTGTCCAGCAGATATAAATCCCAAGTGACTCAAAGAATAGAGCTATGCTCCCCGGCAATGGCGCTAGAAATTAGTCTTGATAACCCACAAGTATAGGGGATCGCAACAGCTTTCGAGGGTAGAGTATTCAACCCAAATTTATTGATTCGACACAAGCGGAGCCAAAGAATATTCTCAAGTATTAGCAGCTGAGTTGTCAATTCAACCACACCTGGAAACTTAGTATCTACAGCAAAGTGTTTAGTAGCACAGTAATATGATAGTGGTAGCAGCAACAAAAGTAAAGACAACAAAAGTAATGTTTTTGGTATTTTGTAGTGATTATAACAGTAGCAGCGGGAAAGTAAATAAGCGAGAACCAGTATATGGAAAACTCGTAGGCACCGGATCAGTGATGGATAATTATGTCGGATGCGGTTCATCATGTAACAGTCATAACATAGGGTGACACAGAACTAGCTCCAATTCATCAATGTAATGTAGGCATGTATTCCGTATATAGTCATACGTGCTTATGGAAAAGAACTTGCATGATATCTTTTATCCTACCCTCCCGTGGCAGCGGGGTCCTATTGGAAACTAAGGGATATTAAGGCCTCCTTTTAATAGAGAACCGGAACAAAGCATTAGCACATAGTGAATACATGAACTCCTCAAACTAAGGTCATCACCGGGAGTGGTCCCGATTATTGTCACTTCGGGGTTGCCGGATCATAACACATAGTAGGTGACTATAGACCTGCAAGATAGGATCAAGAACTCACATATATTCATGAAAACATAATAGGTTCAGATCTGA
Organism: Triticum urartu; assembly: GCF_056163025.1. Taxonomy (NCBI): domain Eukaryota; kingdom Viridiplantae; phylum Streptophyta; class Magnoliopsida; order Poales; family Poaceae; genus Triticum; species Triticum urartu. The sequence goes on from NC_141879.1 coordinate 11,147,005, forward strand.
AATCATGGCACTCGGGCCCTAGTGACAAGCATTAAGCATAGCAAAGTCATAGCAACATCAATCTCAGAACATAATGGATACTAGGGATCAAACCCTAACAAAACTAACTCGATTACATGATAAATCTCATCCAACCCATCACCGTCCAGCAAGCCTACGATGGAATTACTCACGCACGGCGGTGAGCATCATGAAATTGGTGATGGAGGATGGTTGCTGATGACGACGGCGACGAATCCCCCTCTCCAGAGCCCCGAACGGACTCCAAATCAGCCCTCCCGAGAGGTTTTAGGGCTTGGCGGCGGCTCTGTATCGTAAAACGGGATGATTTCTTCTCTCTTATTTTTTTCTCATCGAAACTCAATATATGAAGGTGGAGTTGGAGTCGGAGACGCAACAGGGGGCCCATGAGGTAGGGGGCGCGCCCTAGGGGGGGCGCCCCCACCCTCGTGAGAAGGGTGTGGGCCCCCTGGTCTTCATCTTTAGCGAGGATTTTTTATTGTTTTTTCTAAGATGTTCCGTGGAGTTTCAGGTCATTCCGAGAATATTTGTTTTCTGCACATAAAACAACATCATGGCAATTCTGCTGAAAACAGCGTCAGTCTGGGTTAGTTCCATTTAAATCATACAAGTTAGAGTCCAAAACAAGGGCAAAAGTGTTTGGAAAAGTAGATACGACGGAGACATATCAGTAGCCACTGTCAATGACTTAACCGACATGCTCGACTCCGACTCCGAAGACATCAACGGTATGGACGATGATGCAGGAGACGAGCAGGAACCACTGCCGACAGGGCACTGGACGCCCACTTCATCACATGACGTATACATGGTGGACACACCAAAAGACGACGACGACGAGGAACGGAAGAACGCAACGATGGGTTGTCCCCTCGAGAAGCAGTCAAAGCGGCTGTGTAAGCGCCGCTCCAAATCACGCCTCGGCAGAAACGACGATCATATAGACCCAGCGTTAGAGCAGGGTGAACCATCGCCGGACCACGGCAACACGGAGAATCAAACTGAACAACCCGACTCTGTCAAAGATAATTGTCCGGACGACATCACACCAGACAGACACCCGGAGCAACATAATACCCGTCAAAGGCTTGTTGCCACCGCGAGGAGTCTAAAAAAGCAGAAGCAAAGACTCAAGGCTGCGCAAGACACACTCCGAATCAGATGGAGTAAAGTACTCAACACAGCAGCAAAGTACGGCGGTAATCGCCCCACCAAGAGCTACCCAAAGAGGAAGTTGCTACCTGAATTCGATGAGGAGGCCTTAGATCCCCTGCAACCAAAAATTAAAACGGCCATCTGGCCGGATAGACGACCTCACGGCCAACATAATGTGGCAACCGATGCCGCACACAAGCCAGTACGCGATCCACGCGAGGGCTCGCATCAAAAGGACGGCGCAACCAGATCCATCTACGGACCACGCAAGCACGCTCCAGCATGAAATACAACACAACAAACATCCAAACAATGCGGTACGCCCAAATACAGGGGTGCCGCACACCCCCTATGTTTCACCGATGAGGTGCTGGACCATGAATTTTCAGAGGGATTCAAACCCGTAAACATAGAGGCATACGACGGAACAACAGACCCTGGGGTCTGGATTGAGGACTATATCCTCCATATCCATATGGCTCAAGGACACGATCTCCACGCCATCAAGTATTTACCCCTCAAACTCAAAGGGCCAGCTTGGCACTGGCTTAAAAGTCTCCCTGAAAGCTCCATTGGAAGCTGGGAAGAGCTTGAAGATGCTTTTCGGGCAAATTTTCAAGGGACTTATGTCCGACCCCCGGACGCGGACGATTTGAGTCATATAACTCAACAGCCCAGAGAGTCAGCCCGAATGCTTTGGAACAGGTTTCTTACTAAAAAGAACCAAATAGTCGACTGTCCGGACGCCGAAGCCTTGGCAGCTTTTAAGCACAACGTCCGCGACGAATGGCTTGCCAGACACCTCGTCCAAGAAAAGCCGAGAACAATGGCAGCATTAACAAGCCTCATGACCCGCTTTTGCGTGGGTGAGGACAGCTGGCTGGCCAGATGCAGCACCAGCGACCCAAGTACATCCGAAGTTAGAGATGGAAATGGGAAATCACGACGCAGCAAAAATAATAAGCGCCGGAATAAAGAAGACAGCCCGAAGAGCACGGTGGTAAAAGCCGGATTCAGAAGGTCTCGACCAGGTCAGCAAAAGTCGCCCTCTAAAGGCGCCAGAGATGAACTTTTCATCCTAAACAAAATTCTGGACCAAATATGTCAGATCCATAGCACCCCGATAAACATGCAAATCATACCCACAGAGAATGTTGGGTCTTCAAGCAGTCCGGCAAGCTCAACGCCATACACAAGGGGGAGGATACACCAAGCGAAGACGAGGATGAGCCTCTCAAGAAAGACACTGGGGAACAAAAGAAATTCCCACCAGAAGTCAAAACAGTGAACGTGTTACACGTGATCAAGGGGAGAAACAAAGCGGCACTCCCATAGTAATATGCCCAAGGGCCTATCACCGCGGAGTCCTGCCACTGGTCGTCTCAACCGATCACTTTCGACCATCGGGATTACTCAGCAAGTATCCGGCGTGCAGGATGGGCTGCCTTGGTATTAGACCCAATAACTGACGGATACCATTTCACACGAGTCCTGATGGACGGTGGCAGCAGTCTAAACCTGATATATCAGGACACAATCCGCAAAATGGGGATAGACCCAACGAAAATTTGCCACAGCAATACTACCTTTAAAGGAGTAACGCCAGGCCCAGGGGCTCACTGCATGGGCTCCCTGCTACTAGAGGTTATATTCGGCTTCCCCGATAACTTCCGTAGCGAAAATTTAACATTCCACATTGCTCTGTTCCAAAGTGGCTATCAAGCACTACTTGGACGTGAAGCTTTCGCTCGCTTTAATGCAATACCGCATTACACTTCCCTGGAGCTTAAGATGCCCAGTCCACGTGGCATCATTACAGTGAATGGAAATATTGAGCGATCCTTGCGCGCCGAAGAGAGTGCGACTGCCTTGGCAGCCGCACACTAAAAACTGCCTCACCAACTAAAGCATTTGATAGGTCGTCAAGACCACGGACACGGTTAGACGAATCTGGCGTAGCTATATGTAATTCATATATGTTTGACGGCCACACCCCTATTACAAATACAAGGGGCTCAACGCGCGCAGACAAGTGGCAATTTTTACTCATCTTGAATTGTACATGGTTTCTTTAAACCTACCTTTTTGCACGACAACTTTTCACCTAAGTTTCTCTCTTTTACAGATGACCATCATGCTACACCCATCCAGGATACGGCACAACGGAGACACAGGCGCAGATGTGCAGCAGGGACCCGTTCCAGGGATTCTTTTTAGATTAGGACCCTGCGTAAACCTTTTTTACTGTCTCTTGTTGATACACATCCCTCGGATTCTCAGTACAATTGAGAAGGATGCTGACGTCTTGGCATGTGGCCACGTCAGAATAATGCACGTACCTGGACACCAAGGGCTTCTTACAAAGGACACTATTTAGGCCCGGTTTATACCATAAAGACCGAATACCTTAGGGAGTGTTCGGTGTCGCGAGTTTGGCCTTATATGCATCAGCTCCGAGTCATGTATTTGGTCAAATGTTGGGTTTGCCTGGCTCCTGTGTTTTGTTGTCTTACGTTCCGCTCTATCGGCTAGGGAGGCACCAGGAGAACTACTGCAATTATGCCCCGGGTCATCCGGACGAGCACCTCAGTAGAGAAAGCCGAAAACTGACTGTCATGATATAGCGTGAGACTGGTCAACCACTCGATGACCTATCGGAATGTTAGAATTCCTCCGTCTTAACGAAGGGTCGTTTCCCGGTCAGGCATATACGCACCCCAAATTTGGGAGAGTGCGGAGCCACCAGGGGCTATATAGTAGCCCCACCGTCAAAATCCTATGGCTAAGTGAAAGTGTTAAAGCATTATAGTCCGGTTGCCTCGTTCGCTGCGCTATCACCTCCTTAATAGGACCAAGACGTTGGGTTAAGTGTGAACACGCGTCTTCTGCGAGCACCTCCGCATTATATGTGTGGGGGTTGAAGCCGACGACTGCAATCTTTCAGGTTATATACATATATACATAAACGGCCGCACATGAGGCATCATATTACTTTCAGGCAAAAGTATAAATACAGCCTTAATAAATTTCATAAAAAACATTGTGTTTACAATGGGAATACATGTCACTCAAACATAATATTCTTCGAGCACTGGGCCTCTATCAAACGAGCACCCTCAAGAACTTCTTCAAAATAGTGCTCGGCAGCCACTCGGCCTATGGCTGAACCCTGCGCCGCAACAGTGGTAGCATCCATCTCCGCCCAGTATGCTTTGACACGGGCAAGGGCCATCCGCGAGCCTTCTATGCACGCCGACCTCTTCATCGCATTGATGCGCGGCACCGCACCAAGGAACTGATGCACTAAGCTGAAATAGCCGTTCGGCTTCGGCTTTTCCGGCCACAGATGATCTACAACAGACCTCGTGGCGAGTCCGGACAATCTATTGAGTTCGGCCCATTCGGCTAGCTGATCAGTCAAGGGAAGCGGACGCTCTGGAATGTTAAATTGCGACCAGAACAGCCTGTCCACTTCACGATCTGTTTGATCTCGGAAGTATTCGGCCGCATCGACAGCGCTCGCCGCCAAGTCCATATATGCGTCTGCCGAACTCCACAGCCGATCCAGAGGGGCATACCACGGATCTCCGAACTTCCTCCGCAGCATAAAGGGCTTCCCAGCCGCAATATCCCCGTCTTCACGCAGCTCCTCCTTCTTCGCCCTCATAGCAGAGCGGGTGTCTTTGGTCGCCATCGTGGCCTTTTTAAGGTCCGTCCCCTTCACTCGGTTTTCTTCTTCAAGGAACTGGCAACGGTCGGCAATGTCTTTTAACTTTACAGCCATCTTGGCCATCTTCTCTTTGCTCTCACAATGCGCGGCCTTCTCGGCTCTCAACTCTTCGGCCGCCTTGAAAGCAGCCGCATTACTACTCCTTGCTTGTTCTTTGGCTCGGGCAAGTTCCGCCCGAAGGGTCTCCACTGTGGCAGCTCCATCTGCAGTCACAACATATTAAAGATACTGGCATCATGCTGCTCTTACTAAACATTACTTACCCTGTGCCTCGTCAAGCCGCTTGTTAACAAGCTCGATGTCGGCATCTGCCGCATCCAGTTGCCGCTTTAGTTCGGCAAACTCATTAGTCCGGCTAGCCACCGGAGCTTCCACCACCTGCACATAAAGGCGGTTTGGTTATTACCTGGGACTACGATCCTCTGTCCGCCGCCGTTCTCGACGGCAACCAGAGTCTCAAGGGCTACTATGTACACAAGGCACACCTAAAAATGTGCGATACTATCAAAAAGTATATCATTTCACGTACCTCAAAGCTCGTCAGTAGACTCATAAAGGCTTCATGCAGTCCGCTTTCGGTGGACGAAATTCTTTCCATCATCGTACCCATCAACGTACGGTGTTGTTCTGAGATGGCCGCTCGCTCCAACAGCTCCCTCAGTACGTCCGACCGCATACCAGACGGTGCCGGACTCTTTTGTTTGCTCTCTTCGAGAGCCGGACGCTAGGGACTTCGGGTGACTATAGGATTATCTTCTGGCCTCACCGGATCCAGAGAGGCCCTCCATGATGACACTTCAAGGTCGCCCGCTTCTTGAGCGGGGGAGTCCGGGGGAGGCATTTCGCTCTCCCTCATCTCCGGAAGAAGATCCCCCGAAGACGAGCTCTGCTGAGAAGGTCTAAGATCCGAACTGCAAGATAAATGCTTCGATTATTTTCCTCAGAGATAAGGTAGTATATCTTCACTATTAAAGTACTTTTTGATGACTTACAGCTCGTTAGAGGGTAGATCCCCGCGCGGACTTTGTGCGGCAAGAGCACCCTCCAAGGCAGGACCCTCTAGTGGAGATTTCTTCTCCTGTTTGGAAACCTTGGTTTTCGGATCTTCAGAGGTAGTCCTCTTCCTTCCCCGGGGTGAGAGAATGTCAGATTCCCCCCCCTTAGTTATTCACCCTCACGGAGACACCCCTTCCCTCGGTCGGAATAGGTAGTGGTGGAGGCCCGCTTTTGCCCTCTTTATTCCCCCCTTTATCTTCCTTTGAGGGCTCCCGGCAAGGTGCTAGCTCGAGCATCTTTTCCATTACCGGATTTTCCAAACCCTCAAGAAGGGGGGCCGAACACCGAATCATCTTCGCCTTTGTCAGCCAGTCCTGGTCAAAGAGCAATTTCTCATAATGACGTCATGATAAATGAAAGACGGTGTGTTCGGCTAGAGGATTACTTACTTGGTCGGCGGTACGGTTGCTGCTTAGGCCCACGTCCTCGGTAGTATCCGGACACTCTATTTGGGGTCCGAAGAATGATTTATACATCTCCTCGTGCGTCAGGCCGAGCAAATTCTGAATAGTGCGCGGTCCTTCTGGGTTGAACTCCCACATGCGGAGGGGTTGACGTTTGCATGGCTGGATTCGTCGAACCAGCACGACTTGCATTACCATAATCAAACTAAAATCTCCCTCGAAGAGATCTCGGATGCGGCTCTGCAATATGGGCACATCCTTGGCTGGACCCCAGCTCAGCCCCCTGCTGATCCATGACATCAGTTGTGGTGGAGGGCCCGAGCGAAAGGCGGGGGAAGCCACCCACTTGGCACTCTGGGAGCGGTGATGTAGAACCACTCCCGTTGCCTTAATCCGGACACCTCTGGAAAGGAACCTTTTGGCCACGGATCTACTGCTATCTTTCTTATTAATGCGCCTCCGCACACTGCATACTGCCCTTCGACCATCTTCCGCTTCACGTCAAAGGTCTTGAGCCACAGGCCGAAGTGAGGGGTAATGCGGAGGAAGGCCTCACACACGACAATAAATGCCAAGATGTGGAGAAAGGAATCCGGGGCTAGATCGTGGAAATCAAGCCCATAATAGAACATCAAACCCCTTACGAAGGGATCCAGAGGGAGGCCTAGTCCTCGGAGGAAATGGGAGATGAACACGACGTCTTCGTTGGGTTCAGCAGTAGGGACGACCTGCCCTCGGGCAGGCAGCCAATGCGAAACCTCGGCGGTCAGGTATCTGGCCTCCCTCAACTTCTTGATATCCTCTTCCGTAACGGAGGGCATCCACCGGCCTTGAAGGCTAGATCCGGACATGATTGAAGGTCCGAAGCACCTGACCTGGGCTTTGGGTGTTAGAACTCGGGGCGGGGGAAGGATTCGATTGAGCATGGGAGGGAAAAAGTAAAAGCATTGTCCCTTTATAAAGAGGGTGAATATCAAGCGTCCTCTCCGTAGCCGTTTGGGACTCGCCTATAATCTAGGAGTCCTAGACACGGTTGGGTTACCCACGACCGTATTGATGAGAATCCCGTAATTAGGGGAACACGATCTCTGCTTTGACAAGACGTGTCAAGAAACCGCCTCCCGTTATGTGTGGAGCTGGTTAAAGAAAAACAGTTCGAATAATCATCGAGCCATGGCATGATGTCATGTTGCCAAAATGTGTTAGCAGATTAAGATTTGTGGAAATATTATTCTCTCTACGGTGGTATGTGGAACTTATTTTGCAGGGTCGGACACTATCCTTGTATTCAAGTTCTTCTGTGATGTGATCAGAGGAGGAACCCGCCTTGCAATGCCGAAGACAACACTGTGTGCCGGACTCATCGTCATTGAAGCCTGGTTCAGGGGCTACAAAGGGAGTCCTGGATTTTGGGGTCTCCGGACAGCCGGACTATATCCTTTGGCTGGACTGTTAGACTATGAAGATACAAGATTGAAGACTTCGTCTCGTGTCTGGATGGGACTCTACTTAGCGTGGAAGGCAAGCTAGGCAATATGGATATGTGTATCTCCTCCTTTGTAACCGACCTTGTGTAGCCCTAGCCCTTTCCGGTGTCTATATAAACCGGAGGGTTTTAGTCCGTAGGAAAACATACAATCATACCATAGGCTAGCTTCTAGGGTTTAGCCTCTTCGATCTCGTGGTAGATCAACTCTTGTAATACTCATATCATCAAGAATAAATCAAGCAGGACGTAGGGTTTTACCTTCATCAAGAGGGCCCGAACCTAGGTAAACATCGTGTCCCCTGCCTCATGTTACCATCCGCCTTAGACGCATAGTTCGGGACCACCTACCCGAGATCCACCGGTTTTGACACCGACAATGGCACTTTGTAGTCAATAGTCAAAAGGAAAGAAAAAAATGATGGTTCGCTGGAGTAGACTGCGAGGCCTGGCCTACTCGACCTCGGCACCATCCCCTTGATAATCCTAAAAGAACTATAATGGCAACTTCTAGTCAATAGTCAAAAGAAAAGGAAAAAATTATGGTTCGCTGGAGTAGGCTGCAAGGACCAAACGGCCTACTCGAGCTGGGCACCATCTCCTTGATAGTCCAAAAAACCATAATGACAATTTGTAGTGACTAGTCAAAAGAAAAAGGGGAAAATGATGGTTCACGGGAGTAGTCTACTCGACCACGGTATCATCTCCTTGATAGTCCAAAAAGAACCATAATGGAAATTTGTAGTCAATAGTCAAAAGAAAAGAAAAAAATGATGGTTCGTTGGAGTAGGCTGCGAGGCCCAAGCGGCCTAAGAATGCAGCGGCTCGTTATCCTTCCACCGTTGGAAGTGGGCAGTTGTCGTTGCTCTATGAAGCCAGCCTCACGCTATGCCTGCCACATTATGGACTGTGAGGACCAGCTTTCGCATAGGCCCTAGCCGGTCCACTACGCAACTTGGAACGGGCGGGCCAGCAGTAGCATATCCAGACCAGGCCCGTAGCTCTACAACAGCGTCCACATCACTTTAATGCCCCCACTCGGGTTACAAGCTCTCGCAACTGAGCTCGGCGAATGAAGTAAGTGGAGACTACTATTTAAGCTGGTCAAATGCGTCCTCGGTTGGCGAGGTGGGACTAAACAAGGTGGGGTGATGTGCTTCCTGGTGGAAGGTGGCGTGTTGTGCTTTCTGCTGGAGCTGGGACTGAGATTAGAGTGGGCTTTGGCAGCTTAATTAGGCCTTTCTCATTTTGGGTTCATGAACGTGGCCATGCGGACAAGGCTTTGGTAGCTCAAAAAAATGTGTTGGTATTGAAATTAATGTGGGTTTTTGAATTACTTGTAATTAGCACAATTCACTAGTGCTAAAAAAATAGTACAATGTACTTGCTTCACAGAATTAGCTAAAAAAACATGCTTCACAAAAATGGAAACAATATAGAACTGCAGCATGATTAGTTCTGTATGAGTCTCATTACATAAACCAAGGCGGATTAGTGACTCGACTTGAGTCCCAGGGTTTCCGCGGCATCATTTTCGTAGTTACACTTGAGGAGGTCTGCCACCAGCAACCGACCCATTTTGCATCACTGACCTCATCGCCAAGTTGACAATGAAGCCATCGAGGAGTCTTATGAACCATGTTGTTGCACAAACTGGCCAACCGATCGAGTAGAAGGAGGGAGCAAGATTGGATCGAGGGGAAGGGGAGGAACGAGTCTTACAGAGAGGTTTTGCGCTGCTTAACAGATTGCAGCTTTTTAGGTGTTTCTGTTATTTATGCAGAGCTCAAAACGAGTTGCCGAATATAAAGGAAATCACACCCACGCACTCCTAGCCTACTGATCGTGCCATCCCACGATGCTAAGCTTGCGCGAGCCACTACGCCGCCGTCAAATCCGCTGAAGTTCCACGCCATCCCATGGAAGCGGCCTTGTTGGTGTTTCTACAGCTATCTGAAGAAACTGAACTAACTGAAGGAAAGAAAATTGAACCGAACGTGGACATGCGCACGCTATCGGTCACTTATTCAGCTATGGTAACTTAGAATAACACTGATCCTAGCAACAAGGATTATACTTCAAATCACCCCCTAATCCTGTTGCTCTCACTTAACCTGAATGATCCCAAGTCTGCACCGGAGCTCTGTGAATTTTGCACACCCAAGTGACTTTGTCAGTATATCAGCCAACTGATCTTCAGTCCGGACATGCTCAACCTCCACTTTTCTTTCTTCAACACACTCCCTGATGTAGTGATACCTCAGATCAATGTGTTTACTCCTCTCGTGGTGCACTGGATTTTTGCTCAGCTCAATCGCTGACTTGTTATCGATCTTGAGCTGCACTTTCCGCTTCTCTGTTCCAAGCATCTCTGAAACTAGTCCTCTGAGCCAAACAGCCTGTGTTGCTGCAGTGGCTGCAGCAATATACTCGGCCTCGCAGGAAGATAAAGCCACGATCTTCTGTTTCTGTGAGCTCCAAGTGATGACACTAGGCCCCATGAAAAACACCAGACCTGTCGTGCTCTTCCTGTCTGTCAGATCGCCGGCATGGTCGCTGTCACTAAACCCTGTCAGAACAGTCCCTTCTCCTGCTTTGTAAGTGCATCCGTAGTTCAGTGTGCCTCGAACATACCTCAGAATCTGTCTGACGATCGCCCAGTGCTGCTTTCCGGGAGCTTCCATGAACCTGCTGGCCACACCTACATCGTATGCAATATCCGGGCGAGTGTTCACCAGATATCTCAGACTTTCAATGATACTGCGATACCTAGTTGCATCCACTGCCTCTCCAATGTTCTTGACAACTTTTAGGCGATGCTCCATGGGTGTCAAGCTCGGATTGCAGTCACTCATTCCAGCATCTTCCAAGATCTTGGCTGCATATCCGGACTGACAGACAGTGATCATGCCATGCTCTTGCTTCACTTCAATGCCAAGATAGTAACTGAGCAACCCAAGATCTGTCATTTAGAAGAGTTCCTGCATCTGAGTCTTAAACCCCCTCAATGGCGTCAGTAGAAGTGCCCGTGATGATCAGATCGTCGACGTACACCCCTACCAGTAGAAATTCTGAGTCGTCTCCGCGCCTATACAGAGCATGATCCAACTGGCACCTTGCGAACCCAAGTGACTGCAGTGTGAGGTCCAACTTGGCGTTCCATGCCCGTGGCGCCTGCTTGAGCCCGTATAGCGCCTTCCGCAACTTGAGCACTTTGTGAACTTCGTTGTTGTGGAAAAAACCTGCTAGTTGGTGCACATACACTTCCTCCTCTAGTTCACCGTTGAGGAAAGCCGAGCGCACATCCATGTGGTGCACTCTCCAGCTTCGATGCGCGGCCATGGCGAGCAGGACGCGCACTGTCTCCAGCCGGGCGACAGGCGCGAAGACCTCATCGAAGTCGGCCCCTTGTTTTTGTGCATAGCCCTTTGCCACCAGCCGCGCTTTGTGCTTGATGATGTTGCCGGCCAGGTCTCACTTCAGTTTGTACACCCACTTCAGGCCGATCGCACGGTGGCCCGACTCTTGGGGAACGTAGTAATTTCAAAAAAATTCCTACGCACATGCAAGATCATGGTGATGCATAGCAACGAGAGGGGAGAGTGTGATCTACGTACCCTTGTAGATCGACAACAGAAGCGTTAACTTGGTTGATGTAGTCGTACGTCTTCACGGCCCGACCGATAAAGCACCGAAACTACGGCACCTCCGAGTTCTAGCACACGTTCAGCTCGATGACGATCCCCGGACTCCGATCTAGCAAAGTGTCGGGGAAGAGTTCCGTCAGCATGACGGCGTGGTGACGATCTTGATGTACTAATGTCGCAGGGCTTCACCTAAGCACCGCTACAATATTATCGAGGACTACGGTGGAAGGGGCACCGCACACGGCTAAGAATATGATCACGTGGATCAACTTGTGTCTCTAGGGGGTGCCCCTGCCTCCGTATATAAAGGCTCAAAGGGGGGGCCGGCCGGCCAAGAGGAGGCGCGCCAGGAGGAGTCCTACTCCCTCCGGGAGTAGGACTTCCCCCCTTTCCTAGTTGGAATAGGATTCGCGGAGGAGAGAGAGGAGGAAGGGGGGCTGGCCCCCTCTCCTTGTCCTATTCGGACCAAGGGAGGGGAGGGGCGCGCGACCCATCTCTGGCTACCTCTCCTCTCTTCCACTAAGGCCCACTAAGGCCCATATATCTCCCGGGGGGTTCCGGTAACCTTCCGGTACTCCGGTAAAATCCCGATTTCACCCTGAACACTTCCGATATCCAAACATAGGCTTCCAATATATCAATCTTTATGTCTTGACCATTTCGAGACTCCTTGTCATGTCCGTGATCACATCCGGGACTCCCAACAACCTTCGGTACATCAAAACGCATAAACTCATAATATAACTGTCATCGAAACCTTAAGCGTGCGGACCCTACGGGTTCGAGAACAATGTAGACATGACCGAGACACGTCCTCGGTCAATAACCAATAGCGGGACCTGGATGCCCATATTAGTTCCTACATATTCTACGAAGATCTTTTATCAGTCAGACCGCATAACAACATACGTTGTTCCCCTTGTCATCGGTATGTTACTTGCCCGAGATTCGATCATCGGTATCCAATACCTAGTTCAATCTCGTTACCGGCAAGTCTCTTTACTCGTTCCGTAATACATCATCCCGCAACTAACTCTTTAGTTGCAATGCTTGCAAGGCTTAAGTGATGTGCATTACTGAGAGGGCCCAGAGATACCTCTCCGACGATCGGAGTGACAAATCCTAATCTCGAAATACGTCAACCCAACATGTACCTTTGGAGACACCTGTAGAGCAACTTTATAATCACCCAGTTACATTGTGACGTTTGGTAGCACACAAAGTGTTCCTCTGGCACACGGGAGTTACATAATCTCATAGTCATAGGAACATGTATAAGTCATGAAGAAAGCAATAGCAACATACTAAACGATCGGGTGCTAAGCTAATGGAATGGGTCATGTCAATCAGATCATTCAACTAATGATGTGATCCCGTTAATCAAATGACAACTCCTTGTCCATGGTTAGGAAACATAACCATCTTTGATTAACGAGCTAGTCAAGTAGAGGCATACTAGTGACACTCTGTTTGTCTATGTATTCACACATGTATTGTGTTTCCGGTTAATACAATTCTAGCATGAATAATAAACTTTTATCATGATATAAAGAAATAAATAATAACATTATTATTGCCTCTAGGGCATATTTCCTTCAGTCTCCCACTTGCACTAGAGTCAATAATCTAGATCACATCGCCATGTGATTTAACATCAATAGTTCACATCTTTATGTGATTGGTTCACATCTCCATGTGACTAACACCCAAAGGGTTTACTAGATTCAATAATCTAGTTCACATCGCTATGTGATTAAGACCCAAAAAGTGATCATGTTTTGCTTGTGAGAGAAGTTTAGTCAACGGGTCTGCCACATTCAGATCCGCATGTATTCTGCAAATTTCTATGTCAACAATGCTCTGCACGGAGCTACTCTAGCTAATTGCTCCCACTTTCAATATGTATCCAGATTGAGACTTAGAGTCATCTGGATCAGTGTCAAAACTTGCATCGACGTAACCCTTTACGACGAACCTTTTGTCACCTCCGCAATCGATAAACATATCCTTATTCCAGTAAGGATAATTTTGACCGATGTCCATTGATCTACTCCTAGATCACTATTGTACTCCCTCTCTTAACACAGTGTATGGTATACAATAGATCTGGTACATAGCATGGCATACTTTATAGAACCTATGACTGAGGCATAGGGAATGACTTTCATTCTCTTTCTATCTTCTGCCGTGGTCGGGCTTTGAGTCTTACTCAACTTCACACCTTGTAACACAGGGAAGAAACTTTTCCCTTGACTGTTCCATTTTGAACTACTTCAAAATCTTGTCAAGGTATGTACTCATTGAAAAAACTTATCAAGCATCTTGATCTATCTCTATAGATCTTGATACTCAATATGTAAGCAGCTTCACTGAGGTCTTTCTTTGAAAAACTCCTTTCAAACACTCCTTTATGCTTTGCAGAATAATTCTACATTATTTCCAATCAACAATATGTCATTCACATATACTTATCAGAAATGTTGTAGTGCTCCTACTCACTTTCTTGTAAATACAGGCTTCACCGCAAGTCTGTATAAAACTATATGCTTTGATCAACTTATCAAAGCGTGTATTCCAACTCCGAGATGCTTGCACCAGTCCATAGATGGATCGCTGGAGCTTGACATGATCCATTCCATTAGCTTAGCACCCGATCGTTTAGTATGTTGCTATTGCTTTCTTCATGACTTATACATGTTCCTATGAATATGAGATTATGCAACTCCCGTTTACCGGAGGAACACTTTGTGTGCTACCAAACATCACAACGTAACTGGGTGATTATAAAGGAGCTCTACAGGTGTCTCCAAAGGTACATGTTGGGTTGGCGTATTTCGATATTAGGATTTGTCACTCCGTTTGACAGAGAGGTATCACTGGGCCCTCTCGGTAATACACATCACATAAGCCTTGCAAGCATTGCAACTAATGTGTTAGTTGTGAGATGATGTATTACGAAACGAGTAAAGAGACTTGCCGGTAACGAGATTGAACTAGGTATTGGATACCGACGATCAAATCTCAGGCAAGTAACATACCGATGACAAAGGGAACAACATATATAGTTATGCGGTCTTACCGATAAAGATCTTCGTAGAATATGTAGGAGCCAATATGGGCATCCAGGTCCCAGTATTGGTTATTGACCGGAGACGTGTCTCGGTCATGTCTACATTGTTCTCGAACCGTAGGGTCCGCACGCTTAAAGTTACGATGACAGTTTCATTTTGAGTTTATGTATTTTGATGTACCGAAGGTAGTTCGGAGTCCCGGATATGATCACGGACATAACGAGGAGTCTCAAAATGGTCGAGACATAAAGATTGATATATTGGACGGCTATATTCGGACACCGGAAGTGTTCCGGGGAAGTTTCGGATAAAACCGGAGAACCGGGGGGTTACCGGAACCCCCCGGGGGGTTAATGGGCCTCATGGGCCTAAAGTGGAGAAGAGGAAAGGCAGCCAGGGCAGGCCGCGCCCCCCCTCTCCCCCTAGTCCGAATTGGACAAGGAGGGAGGGGCGGCGCCCCCCCTTTCCTTCCTCTCCTCTCTTCCTTCCTCCCCCCTCTCCTACTTGGACAAGGAAAGGGAGGGGAGTCCTACTCCCGGTAGGAGTAGGACTCCTCCTGCGCGCCTCCTACTAGGGCCGGCCGCACCGCCCCTTGGCTCCTTTATATACGGGGGCAGGGGGCACCCTAGGACACACAAGTTGATCTTCGTGATCGTTCCTTAGCCGTGTGCGGTGCCCCCTTCCACGATATTACACCTCGATCATATTGTAGCGGTGCTCACGCGAAGCCCTGCGACAGTTAAACATCAAGATCGTCTCCTGAAGCTTTGCTGGATCGGAGCCCGGGGTGCGTCATCGAGCTGTACGTGTGTCAAGAACTCGGAGGTGCCGGAGTAACGGTGATTGGATCGGTTGGACCGGGAAGACGTACGACTACTTCCTCTACGTTGCGTCAACGCTTCCGCTTCGATCTACGAGGGTACGTAGACAACACTCTCCCCTCTCGTTGCCATGCATCACCATGATCTTGCGTGTGCGTAGGAAATTTTTTGAAATTACTACGTTCCCCAATAGTGGCATCCGAGCCTAGGTTTTATGGTTTGATGTTATATGCACGAGTAGAACACAAGTGAGTTGTGGGCGATATAAGTCATACTGCCTACCAGCATGTCATACTTTGGTTCGGCGGTATTGTTCGATGAAGCGGCCCGGACCGACATTACGCGTACGCTTACGCGAGACCGGTTCTCCCGACGTGCTTTGCACATAGGTGGCTTGCGGGTGACTGTTTCTCCAACTTTAGTTGAACTGAGTGTGGCTACGCCCGGTCCTTGCGAAGGTTAAAACGGCATCAACTTGACAAACTATCGTTGTGGTTTTGATGCGTAGGTAAGATTGGTTCTTGCTTAAGCCTGTAGCAGCCACGTAAAACTTGCAACAACAAAGTAGAGGACGTCTAACTTGTTTTTGCAGGGCATGTTGTGATGTGATATGGTCAAGACATGATGCTGAATTTTATTTTATGAGATGATCATGTCTTGTAACCGAGTTATCGGCAACTGGCAGGAGCCATATGGTTGTCGCTTTATTGTATGCAATGCAATCGCGCTGTAATGCTTTACTTTATCACTAAACAGTAGCGATAGTCGTGGAAGCATAAGATTGGCAAGACGACAACGATGCTACGATGGAGATCAAGGTGTCACGCCGGTGACGATGGTGATCATGACGGTGCTTCGGAGATGGAGATCATAGGCACAAGATGATGATGGCCATATCATATCACTTATATTGATTGCATGCGATGTTAATCTTTTATGCATCTTATCTTGCTTTGATTGACGGTAGCATTATAAGATGATCTCTCACTAAAATTATCAAGAAGTGTTCTCCCTGAGTATGCACCGTTGCGAAAGTTCTTCGTGCTGACACCACGTGATGATCGGGTGTGATAGGCTCTACGTTCAAATACAACGGGTGCAAAACAGTTGCACACGCGGAATACTCAGGTTATACTTGACGAGCCAAGCATATGCAGATATGGCCTCGGAACACGGAGACCGAAAGGTCGAGCGTGAATCATATAGTAGATATGATCAACATAGTGATGTTCACCAATGAAACTACTCCATCTCACGTGATGATCGGACATGGTTTAGTTGATTTGGATCACGTGATCACTTAGAGGATTAGAGGGATGTCTATCTAAGTGGGAGTTCTTTAAGTAATTTGATTAATTGAACTTAAATTTATCATGAACTTAGTACCTGATAGTATCTTGCTTATGTATGTTTGATTGTAGATAGATGGCCCGTGCTGTTGTTCCGTTGAATTTTAATGCGTTCCTTGAGAAAGCAAAGTTGAAAGATGATGGTAGCAATTACACGGACTGGGTCCGTAACTTGAGGATTATCCTCATTGCTGCACAGAAGAATTACGTCCTGGAAGCACCACTGGGTGCCAGGCCTGCTGCTGGAGCAACACCAGATGTTATGAACGTCTGGCAGAGCAAAGCTGATGACTACTCGATAGTTCAGTGTGCCATGCTTTACGGCTTAGAATCGGGACTTCAACGACATTTTGAACGTCATGGAGCATATGAGATGTTCCAGGAGTTGAAGTTAATATTTCAAGCAAATGCCCAGATTGAGAGATATGAAGTCTCCAATAAGTTCTATAGCTGCAAGATGGAGGAGAACAGTTCTGTCAGTGAGCATATACTCAAAATGTCTGGGTATAATAATCACTTGATTCGGATGGGAGTTAATCTTCCAGATTATTGCGTCATTGACAGAATTCTCCAATCACTGCCACCAAGCTACAAGAGCTTCGTGATGAACTATAATATGCAAGGGATGAATAAGACTATTCCCGAGCTCTTTGCAATGCTGAAAGCTGCGAAGGTAGAAATCAAAAAGGAGCATCAAGTGTTGATGGTCAACAAGACCACTAGTTTCAAGAAAAAGGGCAAAGGGAAGAAGAAGGGGAACTTCAAGAAGAACGGCAAGCAAGTTGCTGCTCAAGAGAAGAAACCCAAGTCTGGACCTAAGCCTGAAACTGAGTGCTTCTGCTGCAAGCAGACTGGTCACTGGAAGCGGAACTGCCCCAAGTATTTGGTGGATAAGAGGGATGGCAAGGTGAACAAAGGTATATGTGATATACATGTTATTGATGTGTACCTTACTAATGCTCACAGTAGCACCTGGGTATTTGATACTGGTTCTGTTGCTAATATTTGCAACTCGAAACAGGGACTACGGATTAAGCGAAGATTGGCTAAGGACGAGGTAACGATGCGCGTGGGAAACGGTTCCAAAGTCGATGTGATCGCGGTCGGCACACTACCTCTACATCTACCTTCGGGATTAGTATTAGACCTAAATAATTGTTATTTGGTGCCAGCGTTGAGCATGAACATTATATCTGGATCTTGTTTAATGTGAGACGGTTATTCATTTAAATCAGAGAATAATGGTTGTTCTATTCATATGAGTAATATCTTTTATGGTCATGCACCCTTGAAGAGTGGTCTATTCTTATTGAATCTCGATAATAGTGATACACATATTCATAATGTTGAAGCCAAAAGATGCAGAGTTGATAATGATGGTGCAACTTATTTGTGGCACTGCCGTTTAGGTCATATCGGTGTAAAGCGCATGAAAAAACTCCATACTGATGGACTTTTGGAACCACTTGATTATGAATCACTTGGTACTTGCGAACCGTGCCTCATGGGCAAGATGACTAAAACACCGTTCTCCGGTACTATGGAGAGAGCAACAGATTTGTTGGAAATCATACATACAGATGTATGTGGTCCGATGAATATTGAGGCTCGTGGCGGATATCGTTATTTTCTCACCTTCACAGATGACCTAAGCAGATATGGGTATATCTACTTAATGAAACATAAGTCTGAAACATTTGAAAAGTTCAAAGAATTTCGGAGTGAAGTTAAAAATCATCGTAACAAGAAAATAAAGTTTCTACGATCTGATCGTGGAGGAGAATATTTGAGTTATGAGTTTGGTGTACATTTGAAGCAATGCGGAATAGTTTTTCTACTCACGCCACCCGGAACACCACAGCGTAATGGTGTGTCCGAACGTCGTAATCGTACTTTACTAGATATGGTGAGATCTATGATGTCTCTTACTGATTTACCGCTATCGTTTTGGGGTTATGCTTTAGAGACGGCCGCATTCACGTTGAATAGGGCACCATCGAAATCCGTTGAGACGACGCCTTATGAACTATGGTTTGGCAAGAAACCAAAGTTGTCGTTTCTGAAAGTTTGGGGCTGCGATGCTTATGTGAAAAAGCTTCAACCTGATAAGCTCGAAACCAAATCGGAGAAATGTGTCTTCATAGGATATCCAAAGGAAACTATTGGATACACCTTCTATCACAGATCCGAAGGCAAGACTTTTGTTGCTAAATTCGGAAACTTTCTGGAGAAGGAGTTTCTCTCGAAAGATGTGAGTGGGAGGAAAGTAGAACTTGATGAGGTAACTGTACCTGCTCCCTTATTGGAAAGTAGTACATCACAGAAAACTGTTTCTGCGACACCTACACCAATTAGTGAGGAAGCTAATGATAATGATCATGAAACTTCAGGACAAGATACTACTGAACCTCATAGATCAACCAGAGTGAGAACCGCGCCAGAGTGGTACGGTAATCCTGTTCTGGAAATCATGCTGCTAGACCATGATGAACCTACGAACTATGAAGAAGCGATGGTGAGCCCAGATTCCGCAAAATGGCTTCAAGCCATGAAATCTGAGATGGGATCCATGTATGAGAACAAAGTATGGACTTTGGTTGACTTGCCCGATGATCGGCAAGCAATTGAGAATAAATGGATCTTCAAGAAGAAGACTGAAGCTGACGGTAATATTACTATCTACAAAGCTCGACTTGTCGCAAAAGGTTTTCGACAAGTTCAAGGGGTTGACTACGATGAGACCTTCTCACCCGTAGCGATGCTTAAGTCTGTCCGAATCATGTTAGCAATTGCCGCATTTTATGATTATGAAATTTGGCAGATGGATGTCAAAACTGCATTCCTGAATGGATTTCTGGAAGAAGAGTTGTATATGATGCAACCGGAAGGTTTTGTCGATCCAAAGGGAGCTAGCAAAGTGTGCAAGCTCTAGCGATCCATTTATGGACTGGTGCAAGCCTCTCGGAGTTGGAATAAACGCTTTGATAGTGTGATCAAAGCATTTGGTTTTATACAGACTTTCGGAGAAGCCTGTATTTACAAGAAAGTGAGTGGGAGCTCTGTAGCATTTCTGATATTATATGTGGATGACATATTACTAATTGGAAATGATATAGAATTTTTGGATAGCATAAAGGGATACTTGAATAAGAGTTTTTCAATGAAAGACCTCGGTGAAGCTGCTTACATATTAGGCATAAAGATCTATAGAGATAGATCAAGACGCTTAATTGGACTTTCACAAAGCACATACCTTGACAAGATTTTGAAAAAGTTCAAAATGGATCAAGCAAAGAAAGGGTTCTTGCCTGTGTTACAAGGTGTGAAGTTGAGTCAGACTCAATGTTCGACCACTGCAGAAGATAGAGAGAAAATGAAAGATGTTCCCTATGCTTCAGCCATAGGCTCTATCATGTATGCAATGCTGTGTACCAGACCTGATGTGTGCCTTGCTATAAGTTTAGCAGGGAGGTACCAAAGTAATCCAGGAGTGGATCACTGGACAACGGTCAAGAACATCCTGAAGTACCTGAAAAGGACTAAGGATATGTTTCTCGTATATGGAGGTGACACAGAGCTCATTGTAAATGGTTACGTTGATGATGGCTTTGACGCTGATCCGGACGATTCTAAATCGCAAACTGGATACGTGTTTACATTAAACGGTGGAGTTGTTAGTTGGTGCAGTTCTAAAAGAAGCGTCGTGGCGGGATCTACATGTGAAGCGGAGTACATAGCTGCTTCGGAAGCAGCAAATGAAGGAGTCTGTATGAAGGAGTTCATATACGATCTAGGTGTCATACCTAGTGCATCGGGTCCAATGAAAATCTTTTGTGACAATGCTAGTGCAATTGCCTTGGCAAAGGAATCCAGATTTCACAAAAGAACGAAGCACATCAAGAAACGCTTCAATTCCATCCGGGATCTAGTCCAGGTGGGAGACATAGAAATTTGCAAGATACATACGGATCTGAATGTAGCAGACCCGTTGACTAAGCCTCTTCCACGAGCAAAACATGATCAGCACCAAGGCTCCATGGGTGTTAGAATCATTACTGTGTAATCTAGATTATTGACTCTAGTGCAAGTGGGAGACTGAAGGAAATATGCCCTAGAGGCAATAATAAAGTTATTATTTATTTCCTTATATCATGATAAATGTTTGTTATTCATGCTAGAATTGTATTAACCGGAAACATAATACATGTGTGAATACATAGACAAACAAAGTGTCACTAGTATGCCTCTACTTGACTAGCTCGTTAATCAAAGATGGTTGTGTTTCCTAACCATAGGCAAAGAGTTGTTATTTGATTAACGGGATCACATCATTAGTTGAATGATCTGATTGACATGACCCATTCCATTAGCTTAGCACCCGATCGTTTAGTATGTTGCTATTGCTTTCTTCATGACTTATACATGTTCCTATGACTATGAGATTATGCAACTCCCGTTTACCGGAGGAACACTTTGCGTGCTACCAAACGTCACAACGTAACTGGGTGATTATAAAGGAGCTCTACAGGTGTCTCCAAAGGTACATGTTGGGTTGGCGTATTTCGAGATTAGGATTTGTCACTCCGTTTGACGGAGAGGTATCTCTGGGCCCTCTCGGTAATACACATCATATAAGCCTTGCAAGCATTGCAACTAATGTGTTAGTTGTGAGATGATGTATTACGGAATGAGTAAAGAGACTTGCCGGTAACGAGATTGAACTAGGTATTGGATACCGACGATCGAATCTCGGGCAAGTAACATACCGATGACAAAGGGAACAACATATATAGTTATGCGGTCTGACCGATAAAGATCTTCGTAGAATATGTAGGAGCCAATATGGGCATCCAGGTCCCGCTATTGGTTATTGACCGGAGACGTGTCTCGGTCATGTCTACATTGTTCTCGAACCGTAGGGTCCGCACGCTTAAAGTTACGATGACAGTTTCATTATGAGTTTATGTATTTTGATGTACCGAAGGTAGTTCGGAGTCCCGGATATGATCACGGACATAACGAGGAGTCTCGAAATGGTCGAGACATAAAGATTGATATATTGGACGGCTATATTCGGACACTGGAAGTGTTCCGGGGAAGTTTCGGATAAAATCGGAGAACCGGGGGGTTACCGGAACCCCCCGGGGGGTTAATGGGCCTCATGGGCCTAAAGTGGAGAAGAGGAAAGGCAGCCAGGGCAGGCCGCGCGCCCCCTCTCCCCCTAGTCCGAATTGGACAAGGAGGGAGGGGCGGCGCCCCCCCTTTCCTTCCTCTCCTCTCTTCCTTCCTTCCCCCTCTCCTACTTGGACAAGGAAAGGGAGGGGAGTCCTACTCCCGGTAGGAGTAGGACTCCTCCTGCGCGCCTCCTACTAGGGCCGGCCACACCCCCCCCTTGGCTCCTTTATATACGGGGGCAGGGGGGCACCCTAGGACACACAAGTTGATCTTCGTGATCCTTCCTTAGCCGTGTGCGGTGCCCCCTTCCACGATATTACACCTCGATCATATTGTAGCGGTGCTTAGGCGAAGCCCTGTGACAGTTAAACATCAAGATCGTCACCACACCGTCGTGCTGACGAAACTCCTCCCTGAAGCTTTGCTGGATCGGAGCCCGGAGTGCGTCATCGAGCTATACGTGTGTCAAGAACTCGGAGGTGCCGGAGTAACGGTGCTTGGATCGGTTGGACCGGGAAGACGTACGACTACTTCCTCTACGTTGCGTCAACGCTTCCGCTTCGGTCTACGAGGGTACGTAGACAGCACTCTCCCCTCTCGTTGCCATGCATCACCATGATCTTGCATGTGCGTAGGAAATTTTTTGAAATTACTACATTCCCCAACAGTTGCATCATATACAACTCTTCTTTAATAAATCCATTAAGGAATGCAGTTTTGTTTATCCATTTGCCAGATTTCATAAAATGCGGCAATTGCTAACATGATTCGGACAGACTTAAGCATAGATACGAGTGAGAAACTCTCATCGTAGTCAACACCTTGAACTTGTCGAAAACCTTTTGCGACAATTATAGCTTTGTAGATAGTAACACTACTATCAACGTCCGTCTTCCTCTTGAAGATCCATTTATTTTCTATAGCTTGCCGGTCATCGGGCAAGTCAACCAAAGTCCACCCTTTGTTCTCATACATGGATCCCATCTCAGATTTCATGGCCTCAAACCATTTCGCGGAATCTGGGCTCACCATCGCTTCTTCATAGTTCGTAGGTTCGTCATGGTCTAGTAACATAACCTCCAGAACAGGATTACCGTACCACTCTGGTGCGGATCTTATTCTGGTTTACCTACGAGGTTCGGTAGTAACTTGATCCAAAGTTTCATGATCATCATCATTAACTTCCTCACTAATCGGTGTAGGCATCACTTGAACTGATTTCTGTGATGAACTACTTTCCAATTCGGGAGAAGGTACAATTACCTTATCAAGTTCTACTTTCCTCCCACTCACTTCTTTCGGGAGAAACTCCTTCTCTAGAAAGGATCCATTCTTAGCAACAAATGTCTTGCCTTCGGATCTGTGATAGAAGGTGTGCCCAACTTTCTCCTTTGGGTATCCTACGAAGACACATTTCTCTGATTTGGGTTTGAGCTTATCAGGATGAAACTTTTTTCACATAAGCATCGCAACCCCAAACTTTAAGAAACGACAACTTTGGTTTCTTGCCAAACCATAGTTCACACGGTGTCGTCTCAACGGATTTAGATGGTGCCCTATTTAACGTGAATGCAGCTGTCTCTAATGCATAACCCCAAAATGATAGTGGGATATCGGTAAGAGACATCATAGATCGCACTATATCTAATAAAGTACGGTTATGACGTTCGGACACACCATTACACTATGGTGTTCCAGGTGGCGTGAGTAGTGAAACTATTTCACATTGTTTTAATTGTAGTCCAAACTCGTAACTCAAATATTTTACCTCTGCGATCATATCGTAGAAACTTTTATTTTCTTGTTACGATGATTTTCCACTTCACTTTGAAATTCTTTGAACTGTTCAAATGTTTCAGACTTATGTTTCATCAAGTAGATATCCCCATATCTGCTCAAATCATCTGTGAAGGTAAGAAAATAATGATACCTGCTGCAAGCCTTAATATTCATCGGACCACATACATCAGTATGTATGATTTCCAACAAATCTGTTGCTTGCTTCATTGTTTCGGAGAACGGCGTTTTAGTCATCTTGCCCATAAGGCATGGTTCGCAAGCATCAAGTGATTCATAATCAAGTGATTCCAAAAGCCCATCAGCATGTAGTTTCTTCATGCGCTTTACACCAATATGACTTAAACGGCAGTGCCATAAATAAGTTGCACTATCATTATTAACTTTGCATCTTTTGGTTTCAATATTATGAATATGTGTATCACTACGATCAAGATCCAACGAACTTGTTTCATTGGGTGTATGACCATCGAAGGTTTTATTCATGTAAACAGAACAACAATTATTCTCTGACTTTAATGAATAACCGTATTGCAATAAACATGATCAAATCATATTCATGCTCAACGCAAAAACCAAATAACACTTATTTAGGTTCAACACTAATCCCGAAAGTATAGGGGAGTGTGCGATGATGATCATATCAATCTTGGAACTACTTCCAACACACATCGTCACTTCACCCTTAACTAGTCTCTGTTTATTCTGCAACTCCTGCTTCGAGTTACTACTCTTAGCAACTGATCCAGTATCAAATACTGAGGGGTTGCTATAAACACTAGTAAAGTACACATCAATAACATGTGTATCAAATATACTTTTGTTCACTTTGCCATCCTTCTTATCTGCCAAATACTGAGGGGTTGCTATAAACACTAGTAGAAGCACTTAGTCTCAGGCTTAGGACCAGACTTGGGCTTCTTCACTTGAGCAGCAACTTGCTTGATGTTCTTCTTGAAGTTCCCCTTCTTCCCTTTGCCCTTTCCTTGAAACTAGTGTCTTGTTAACCATCAACACTTGATGTTTTTCTTGATTTCTACCTTCGTCGATTTCAGTATCACGAAGAGCTTGGGAATTACTTTTGTCATCCCTTGCATATTATAGTTCATCACGAAGTTCTACTAACTTGGTGATGGTGACTAGAGAATTCTGTCAATCACTATTTTATCTGGAAGATTAACTCCCACTTGATTCAAGCGATTGTAGTACCCAGACAATCTGAGCACATGCTCACTAGTTGAGCGATTCTCCTCCATCTTTTAGCTATAGAACTTGTTGGAGACTTCATATCTCTCAACTCGGGTATTTGCTTGAAATATTAACTTCAACTCCTAGATCATCTCATATGGTCCATGACGTTCAAAACGTCTTTGAAGTCCCGATTCTAAGTTGTTAAGCATGGTGCTCTAAACTATCAAGTAGTCATCATATTGAGCTAGCCAAACGTTCATAACGTCTGCATCTGCTCCTGCAATAGGTCTGTCACCTAGCGGTGCATCAAGGACATAATTCTTCTGTGCAGCAATGAGGATAAACCTCGGATCACGGATCCAATCCGCATCATTGCTACTAACATCTTTCAACACAATTTTCTCTAGGAACATATCAAAATAAACACAGGGAAGCAACAACGCGAGCTATTGATCTACAACATAATTTGCAAAATACTACCAGGACTAAGTTCATGATAAATTTAAGTTCAATTAATCATATTACTTAAGAACTCCCACTTAGATAGACATCCCTCTAATCCTCTAAGTGATCACGTGATCCAAATCAACTAAACCATGTCCGATTATCACGTGGGATGGAGCAGTTTCATTGGTGAACATCACTATGTTGATCATATCTACTATATGATTCACGCTCGACCTTTCGGTCTCCGTGTTCCGAGGCCATATCTGCATATGCTTGGCTCGTCAAGTATAACCTGAGTATTCCGCGTGTGCAACTGTTTTGCACCCATTGTATTTGAACGTAGAGCCTATCACACCCGATCATCACGTGGTGTTAGCACGAAGAACTTCCGCAACGGTGCATACTCAGGGAGAACACTTCTTGATAATTTTAGTGAGAGATCATCTTATAATGCTACCGTCAATCAAAGCAAGATAAGATGCATAAAAGATAAACATCGCACGCAATCAATATAAGTGATATGATATGGCCATCATCATCTTGTGCCTGTGATCTCCATCTCCGAAGCACCGTCATGATCACCATCGTCACCGGCGTGACACCTTGATCTCCATCGTAGCATCGTTGTCTTCTCGCCAATCTTATGCTTCCACGACTATCGCTACTGTTTAGTGATAAAGTAAAGCATTACAGCGCGATTGCATTGCATACAATAAAGCGACAACCATATGGCTCCTGCCAGTTGCCGATAACTCGGTTACAAGACATGATCATCTCATAAAATAAAATTCAGCATCATGTCTTGACCATATCACATCACAACATGCCCTGCAAAAACAAGTTAGACGTCCTCTACTTTGTTGTTGCAAGTTTTACGTGGCTGCTACAGGCTTAAGCAAGAACCAATCTTACCTACGCATCAAAACCACAACAATAGTTTGTCAAGTTGATGCCGTTTTAACCTTCGCAAGGACCGGGCGTAGCCACACTCAGTTCAACTAAAGTTGGAGAAACAGTCACCCGCAAGCCACCTATGTGCAAAGCACGTCGGGAGAACCGGTCTCGCGTAAGCGTATGCGTAATGTCGGTCCGGGCCGCTTCATCCAACAATACCGCCGAACCAAAGTATGACATGCTGGTAGGCAGTATGACTTATATCGCCCACAACTCACTTGTGTTCTACTCGTGCATATAACATCAAACCATAAAACCTAGGCTCGGATGCCACTGTTGGGGAACGTAGTAATTTCAAAAAATTTCCTACGCACACGCAAGATCATGGTGATGCATTGCAACGAGAGGGGAGAGTGTGATCTACGTACCCTTGTAGATCGACAACGGAAGCGTTAACTTGGTTGCTGTAGTCGTACGTCTTCACGGCCCGACCGATCAAGCACCGAAACTACGGCACCTCCGAGTTCTAGCACACGTTCAGCTCGATGACGATCCCCGGACTCCGATCCAGCAAAGTGTCGGGGAAGATTTCCGTCAGCACGACGGCGTGGTGACGATCTTGATGTACTAATGTCGCAGGGCTTCGCCTAAGCACCGCTACAATATTATCGAGGACTATGGTGGAAGGGGCACCGCACACGGCTAAGAATATGATCACGTGGATCAACTTGTGTCTCTAGGGGGTGCCCCTGCCTCCGTATATAAAGTCTCAAAGGGGGGCGGCCGGCCAAGAGGAGGCGCGCCAGGAGGAGTCCTACTCCCTCCGGGAGTAGGACTTCCCCCCCTTTCCTAGTTGGAATAGGATTCGCGGAGGAGAGAGAGGAGGAAGGGGGGCCGGCCCCCTCTCCTTGTCCTATTCGGACCAAGGGAGGGGAGGGGCGCGCGGCCCATCTCTGGCTACCTCTCCTCTCTTCCACTAAGGCCCACTAAGGCCCATATATCTCCCGGGGGGTTCCAGTAACCTCCCGGTACTCCGGTAAAATCCCGATTTCACCCGGAACACTTCCGATATCCAAACATAGGCTTCCAATATATCAATCTTTATGTCTCGACCATTTCGAGACTCCTCGTCATGTCCATGATCACATCCGGGACTCCGAACAACCTTCGGTACATCAAAACGCATAAACTCATAATATAACTGTCATCGAAACCTTAAGCGTGCGGACCCTACGGGTTCGAGAACAATGTAGACATGACCGAGACACGTCTTCGGTCAATAACCAATAGCGGGACCTGGATGCCCATATTGGTTCCTACATATTCTACGAAGATCTTTTATTGGTCAGAACACATAACAACATATGTTGTTCCCTTTGTCATCGGTATGTTACTTGCCCGAGATTCGATCGCCGGTATCCAATACCTAGTTCAATCTCATTACCGGCAAGTCTCTTTACTCGTTTCGTAATACATCATCCCGCAACTAACTCTTTAGTTGCAATGCTTGCAAGGCTTAAGTGATGTGCATTACCGAGAGGGCCCAGAGATACCTCTCCGACGATCGGAGTGACAAATCCTAATCTCGAAATACGTCAACCCAACATGTACCTTTGGAGACACCTGTAGAGCACCTTTATAATCACCCAGTTACGTTGTGACGTTTGGTAGCACACAATGTGTTCCTCCGGCACACGGGAGTTACATAATCTCATAGTCATAGGAACATGTATAACTCATGAAGAAAGCAATAGCAACATACTAAACGATCGGGTGCTAAGCTAATGGAATGGGTAATGTCAATCAGATCATTCAACTAATGATGTGATCCCGTTAATCAAATGACAACTCCTTGTCCATGGTTAGGAAACATAACCATCTTTGATTAACGAGCTAGTATAGTAGAGGCATACTAGTGACACTCTGTTTGTCTATTTATTCACACATGTATTATGTTTCCGGTTAATACAATTCTAGCATGAATAATAAACTTTTATCATGATTTAAGGAAATAAATAATAACTTTATTATTGCCTCTAGGGCATATTTCCTTCACCGACGGGAGCGTGGCAAGCTCCCAGGTGTTGTTGGCGCGGATTGACTCCATATCCGCCTCCATCACATCTCGCCATGCCGGCTCCTCCAGAGCATCATCGACGGACGCAGGCTCTTCTGCAGCAGAGAGACAGAGCCCACTGTACTCCAGCGTGCACTCTGGAGCGTGATCGATCATGTACTCCATCGACTTGAAATGGACGGGCACCCCCTCGGCATCAAACGACTCGCCGGTGGGCGGAGTCACCCACCCATCTTCGGGGTCGTAGAACTTCTGTGTTGGCGTAGACGGACCGGCACTTGAAGCTGGCACGCTCGACGCACTCGACGCGCCCATGCTCAACTCGCTGGACACGGGCGTCTGAGGGGATTGCGGTGGAACTGGTGAGCTTGGAGCAGTTGGCGTTGCAGGAGCTCGCGGTGATCCCACCACCTCAGGCGTCACGGTGTAGGTCGTGGTTACGGGCGCACCCGCGTCGGAGTACACAACAGTGAACTCACGGGAGTGCACAGAGTCGCCAGCGTCCTTGCTCCAGTCCCAGCGCCGGTCCTCCTCGAAACGCACATCGCGTGTGATGTACAGACGCTTGCCAATCGGGTCGTACACCCGATAGCCCTTCGTCCCGGGCTCGTACCCCAGGAAGATGCCAGGGCGTGATCTGTCCGCCAACTTGGTCACCCCCGGTCCGACGAGCTTGACATGGGCGACACAGCCAAAGGTGCGGAAGTAGTCCACCGCTGGCTTCTTCTTGCGCCACGCCTCGTATGGCGTGATGCCCTGCAGGCTTCTGGTCGGCGACCGGTTGAGGATGTGGACGGCGGTGCGCACGGCCTCGCCCTAGAACGCACACGGCACGCCCATGGCCTCAATGAGACTGCACGCCATCTCCATGACCGTCTGGTTCCTCCGTTCGACCACCCCATTTTGTTGAGGAGAGTACGGAGTCGTCATGTTCCTCTGGATCCCCAGTTCCTCACAGTAGGCGGCGAATTCGTTCGAGGTGAACTCGCCACCTCTGTCTGTGCGGAACGCCCGGAGCTTGGCATTTCCTTGCATCTCCGCGTGTGCCTTGATCTTCTTGAAGTAACGAAATGCCTCATCCTTGCCTTTCAGTACCTCAAGCCACATGTATCTGCTGAAATCGTCAACTATCAATAGAAAGTACTTGTTACCGCTAGCCATCGCCGGAGTGATCGGACCACACAGGTCGCCATGCACGAGCTCAAGTGCGCTCTCGGCGCGGTACGACGATGCGCGCGGGAAGGGAGTGCGATGCATCTTCCCAATGGTGCAGCCTTCGCAGAACTGGTCGAGGTGCGCAATCGCTGGCATGCCGCCCACCATGCCCTTTGCACCGAGATCATCCAGCGCGCGGAAGTGCAGGTGCCCGAACCATGCATGCCACCTCCATGCGTCGTCCTGAACTCCTGCGAGGAGGCTCACAGGTACGACCAAGTTCAGAGCCATGGCGTATAGCCGGTTGCTCGTCCGCCGCACCCGTGCAAGCAGCAGCCTCTGCCTGTCATACAGGCAGAGTTCTCCCTCCTCGATCACGGCTTTGCAGCTGTGCTCATCGAGCTGGCCGACGCTGACGATGCTTGTGCGTAGTTGCGGGATGTAGTAGACGTCGGCGAGCGCGCGATGTTCACCGTTGCGGCACGTGAAGAGCACGACGCCGCGTCCATAGATCTTCACAACCGAGCCATCACCAAAACGAACAGTACCCCGTACTGTCTCGTCGAGCTTCGAGAGCATGTCGCGGCGCCCCGTCATATGGTTGCTGGCGCCGGTGTCAAGATACCACCAGTCGTTGTCCGTCGCCACGGGCACGACCCGTGCTTCGTTGAGGAAGATCTTCATGCCCGGTTCGCGTGCACCGCCGTTCATGCTCTCGCCGTTCACCACCACGCAGGTGGCCAGCAGCAAGCCCGGCTGCTCGACGTCGACCTGGGCGACGTTTGCCTGTTGGTCCGGCTGCTCCCGCTGGTCCCTCTCCTTCTTGCGGCATTCTTTGGCCCAGTGACCTGGGATGCCGCAATAGCGGCAGTTGCCCTTCCGCTTGGGCGTCGCCAGACCACCATTGCCGCGGCCACCGCTCTGGCCACGGCCGCCCCCGCCTTGGAGGTTCTTGGGCTTGCCATTCCCGTGCCCACGCCCTGCTCCAGAGCCTGAGGACGCGCCGCCTTGCTCCAACAGCTTCTCGTGCGCACGCCACTGGTCGATGGTGTACAGCAGCTGCGCGCCGAGGGCGGGAGTTTCCTCACGCTCACGCTCCTCAACGACAAGGAGCCGGCCGCAGAGTTCCTCGAGGGAGAGCAGCTTGGTGTCGACGAGCGACTCAATCGCCACATCCATCTCGCGGTACGGGCGCGGCACGGTGCGGAGCACCTTGAGGACGGCCTTGTGCTCGTCCACGGGATCACCGAGCGCCTACAGCTCGTCGATGATCGTCCTGAGCCGCATCACGTACGACTCGATTCCCTCGCTGTCCTTGTACCGGAGCGACTCGTACTCCGAGCAACGAGTCTGCGCCTTGGCCTCGCGCACGCGCTCAACGCCGACCCGCATGGTCTTCAGAGTGTCCCATGCCTCCTTGGCACTGGCCTTGGCGCCCAAGATCCGCATCAGCTCCGGCGGCACCCCCTTCAGAAGGGCGATCATGGCGCGCCGATCGTCGTGGTCCGTACCTTGGCCTGTCTCCACCACGCGCCACAGCTCGTCGGCCTGCAACTGCAGCTTAGTGATCATGGCCCAATCAGAATAATTGGTGCGCGTGAGCATCATCGGAGGCGCACCGCCACCGCCGTGCACGATTTGCTCGACAATGCGCACCCCCGACCCCTCCTCGGTGGAGAGACGGGCCAGGGACTTGCCAAGCGCCGACGCCTCCGCCGCGGCCTCTTCTTCCTGTTTCTGCTTCACCTTCTCGTCATCGCTGCCGGCCATCGCTCCGACGGATCAGACACCGCCGGCACCCAGGATGGATCGAACACCACCGAGGCTCTGATGCCACTTGTTGTTGCACAAACTGGCCAACCGATCGAGTAGAAGGAGGGAGCAAGATTGGATCGAGGGGAAGGGGACTGCTTAACTGATTGCAGCTTTTCAGGTGTTTCTGTTATTTATGCAGAGCTCAAAACGAGTTGCCGAATACAAAGGAAATCACACCCACGCACTCCTAGCCTACTGATCGTGCCATCCCACGATGCTAAGCTTGCGCGAGCCACTACGCCGCCGTTAAATCCGCTGAAGTTCCACACCATCCCATGGAAGCGGTCTTGTTGGCATTTCTACAGCTATCTGAAGAAACTGAACTAACTGAAGAAAAGAAAACTGAACCGAACATGGACATGCACACCCTGTCGGTCACTTATTCATTATGGTAACTTAGAGTAACACTGATCCTAGCAACAAGGATTATACTTCAAACCATGCATCGTCAAGTTCAGATGATGAAGCATCCGACAACGAGAGCAAAACGGATGGTAAACATCCTGGTGGAGAACAGAATGAGGATGCAAAATAAGAGCAGACGGCGCGAGAACTAACCACACCATCATAATCCATGAAGTCACACCCTGGTCTGCAGAAAAAGGAGGGACTTTCTCAAACTGATAACAACAGTTATACAGGGGGAGCGGTTTACAACAAACCCTACTACTCACATTTACAGAGTCGGTAACATTCACTTGTGATCCAGGGAAGCTGCGACGTAGTCCTGAGGAGGAGCGCCGAAGCGACGGAGTGCATCACAATGTGCGCCATCCTGAGCTTTATTTGCCCACGACGCGGCAGCGGCCAAACCTTGCTCCGCCTTTCGCCCTTATAAACCCTGATGAGATTGCCTGCACAAACTCTCTCGCCCATGCTGCTGAAGGAGATGGCTGTGAATGTTGAGCTTTCTTGGTTGCTTGTACTTATGCTTAGTGTTTGCTCCTTGCCTCCTTGGTGGTCTATTTATAAGGCATCAAAGAGTTGTATCCGGATGCAAGATATGAGTGGTCTTCATTTCTTTAATGTAACCCTGTAGCGTAGTGTCTATTGTTGGTATGAGAAGGTGTTGTTGATCTGTTTTGTCCCACGCATGGTTTTGGGGCTGTTTGTCTGTCCCTATGCTATCTGCTGCAAATCTTTGATTCCTGAACAGACACACTGTTAGACCAATGATTTGCCAATGGAGTACATATGTTTGTGCAGAGAACAATATGGTTGCCAATCTGTAATGTCCCAGAACCAGATTATTAGTAATCTGTCTATAGAGAAGCATCTGCCATTATGCTTGTCCATTCTGTGATTACGCCTGTTAATTGGCGGCAGTCAGAAGGTTCTTGTCTCACGCTTGCTGCTAAGAGCATCTCATACCGTGCCCCCAATAGCCTCCCCGGCGATTTTTCTGCGCCGGCACCCAAAAATCGGTCCAGTCGCGCCCCCAGGAGCCTGTTTTTCGCCGGTTTGGGCCGAAACTGGTGCCGGCGGACCCAGGCCAAACCTGGCGCGCTAGGGGCTCCTGGGGGCGCCGGGGCGAGCGGTTTTGGCGAAAGAGCTGCGGGCCCGCCGAGTCAGTGACACTCTTCTCGTCGTCCTCACAACGCCTCGATTTCCCGCGAGGAATCAATGGTAAGGCTGTCGCCGGTCAGCCTTGCCATTGATTCCTCACGGGCGGCGCGGTGACGCCTCCCCTCCCGCCGCGCGGCTATAAAAGCAAGGCCTCCCCTCGCCTCTGGCCACACCCGCCCACAGCCGCCGCCGAGCTCTACCTCTCTCGCCATGCGTAGCCGCCGCCGACGTTCCTCCCCTCCCCTCTCTTCCCAAGCCCATCCGATGGCTGAGCGATTCCCCGGCGATGGGCTGCCGCTCGCTCCACGAGTGGGAGGCCTATCTTTTCTTTGAGGCGAACATCCCGGCGCCATCGGACATGCGCGCCAGGCCGATGGGGTGGAGGCTTAGCACCGGTGGCGTCCCCATTCCCCCGGTGCCCGACGTCGAGGCGTGCCTCGACCTCTTCGCCGCCGAGGTCGACCGTGTGCGGGCGTCGCTGACAGAGGAGCAGCGAGCCCTCCTGCAGTACGCCGCCGAAAACCACGCGTCATGGGCGGTGTACTTCCAGCACCGGCAGGCGCAGCGGCTGGCGTCCACCAACGGGGCACGGGTGGTGGGGCAAGAACAGCGAGGGGCGCTGCCTATGGTGGGGCGCCCCCAGCCGCACGCTCCACGAGGTACTTGCTACCTCTTTTAGCACTGCGTTGGTTTTCCTCGAAGAGGAAGGGATGATGCAGCCAAGTAGCGTAAATATTTCCCTCAGTTTTTGAGAACCAATGTATCAATCCAGTAGGAGGCTACGCGCGAGTCCCTCGCACCTGCACAAAACAAATAAATCCTCGCAACCAACGCAAATAGGGGTTGTCAATCCCTATAGGGCCACTTACGAGAGTGAGATCTGGTAGATATGATAAGATAATATTGTAGGAGATAGACCCGGGGGCCTAGTAGCAAAGTATTTATGATAAAGATGCAAAGTAAAATAAAGGCAAAGTAAATAGCAAAGTAAATAACTAAGTAGTAGGAGATTAATATGATTAAGATAGACCCGGGGGCCATAGGTTTCACTAGTGGCTTCTCTTGAGAGCATAAGTATTCTACGGTGGGTGAACAAATTACTGTTGAGCAATTGACAGAATTGAGCATAGTTATGAGAATATCTAGGTATGATCATGTATATAGGCATCACGTCCGAG
Organism: Triticum urartu; assembly: GCF_056163025.1. NCBI lineage: Eukaryota > Viridiplantae > Streptophyta > Magnoliopsida > Poales > Poaceae > Triticum > Triticum urartu. Next base: position 11,181,040 of record NC_141879.1, read on the forward strand.
ACAAGTAGACCGACTCCTGCCTGCATCTACTACTATTACTCCACTCATCGACCGCTATCCAGCATGCATCTAGAGTATTAAGTTAAAAACAGAGTAATGCCTTAAGCAAGATGACATGATGTAGAGGGATAGACGCATGCAATATGAAGAAAACCCCATCTTGTTATCCTCGATGGCAACAATACAATACGTGCCTTGATGCCCTTACTGTCACTGGGAAAGAACACCGCAAGATTGAACCCAAAGCTAAGCACTTCTCCCATTGCAAGAAAGATCAATCTAGTAGGCCAAACCAAACTAATAATTCAAAGAGACTTGCAAAGATAACCAATCATACATAAAAGAATTCAGAGAAGATTCAAATATTATTCATAGATAGACTTGATCATAAACCCACAATTCATCGGTCTCAACAAACACACCGCAAAAAGAAGATTACATCGAATAGATCTCCATAAGAGAGGGTGAGAACATTGTATTGAGATCCAAAAAAAGAGAAGAAGCCATCTAGCTACTAACTATGGACCCGTAGGTCTGAGGTAAACTACTCACACTTCATCAGAGGGGCTATGGTGTTGATGAAGAAGCCCTCCGTGATCGATGCCCCCTCCGGCAGAGCTCCGGAACAGGCCCCAAGATGGGATCTCGTGGATACAGAAAGTTACGACGGTCGAATTAGGGTTTTGGCTCCATATCTGATCGTTTGGGGGTACGTGGGTATATATAGGAGGAAGAAGTACGTCGGTGGAGCAACAAGGGGCCCACGAGGGTGGAGGGCGCGCCTGGGAGGGTAGGCGCGCCCCCCTACCTCGTGGCCTCCTATTACGTGTCTTGACGTAGGGTCCAAGTCTCCTGAGTTGTATTCGATGAGAAAATCACGTTCCCGAAGGTTCCGTTTGGACTCCGTTTGATATTCCTTTTCTTCGAAACCCTAAAACAGGCAAAAAACAGCAATTCTGGGAGGGCGGCGGGCGCGCCTCCTCCTCAGCCCCTCTGCGCTACATCAAACCGAAGACGGAGCCAGGGCTCGCAGCCGTGAAGACGGAGCCAGGGCTCGCCGACGGCGTCAAGGAGGAGCTCGACGATGCGGCGGCCTTGAAGTAGGCATGTGACGACTGGACGCGGACGGAGCTGGAGCGCCAGCACCTCGCGTATGAGCGGTTCGCCGCTCGGCGCCATGGCTGGGATGAGGGAGGCGTTGTCGTCCTCGACGACAGCGACGATGACGCGCCGCCACCACCGGTCCACCAGGGCGACGCCTGGCAGGGGTCTAGCAGGACCAGCCGCGTGAAGGAGGAGAAGGATGACGAGGACAACGACGGCGGCGGCGGCGACGGCAGCGACTTCTCCTCTCTCAGCGCCTTATTCGGCCTGTAGTCGCATTTATTTTTTTGAAGTCTTTTATCTATGTAAAAAACTATTTCAGTGTGCCGAATTAATGCACTGTTTCGCCGAATATTTGTCCCGTTCGCCGAATTTTAGTCAAATAAATGTTTAAAAAATAATTAAAACAGGCGCTTGGGGCCGACCCTGGGGCTTCAGCTGGGAACCCCATCGCCCCCGGGCCGATTTTACCACCGGTTCGCCCCCAGACGGCGATTTTTCGAGCCGCCTAGGGAGCCAACGGCTGGAGATGCTCTAATCATTTGCAGTCTGATGGTTGGCCTTGACTGGTCTTGGTTTAACACATGTACTGTACGCCTTGCCCATGGAACATTATCACTTTATCAGTCAACCTTTTTGTTCATATATTTATATACGATTGTTAATTTTTGCAACTTCTTGAGGTGGCACTTTTCTGCTAATCATCTGCATTCCATGAATCAAGAACAATAGTCTGCACTAATCAAGACGAGCTAAAATGCATGCATCAGCACCAGCAGTCTGCATCTGGACTTTGTAGCCAAGGAAAAAAAGCCAGGAAACAGACATAATATTAAGACACTCAATGAGAAGAGGAGGATGGTCTAGCCCCCCCCCCCCCCCCCCCCGACGGGATTTGTTAAACTTAACGTTGATGCTTCTTTTGACCACGACCTTCTCGGGGTGGTCTTAAGAGACGACAAAGGTAGGTTCATCAGGGGGGGTGGTGGTAAGATTGACTGGTGCGTAGATATGTTGATGGCTGAAGCTTTGGCATTAAAATTCGGCCTATCGCTTGCGCAAAGGACAGGTTGTAATCGCATAATTATTAACTCGGATAATATGGAGGTGATCGAGACCATGAACAAAGGAGGACGATCGTGGGGGGCAGCAGCTGCAATTTTTTATGATTGTTTTCATTTAGCTTGTGATTTTCCTATTTCTAGATTTGAGCATTGTAATAGAGAAGCAAATAAAGTTGCTCATGAACTTGCCAAGTTGGATAGATTTTCCTTTATTTCTGATTGGCTCGAGAAACCACATAATGCAATTGTACCAATCCTCATAAACGATGTAGTGATTATTTCTAATGAATAAAACTCAAACTTTCTTTCAAAAAAAGTTAAGACACTCAAATATATAAGGACAGTAGTCTGGCCGGCTGGATGCTGCGTATTTCAGCTCTAAAAAATGAGTTAATTACACTATTGATACATAAACTTGCAGGAGGGTACAATTTCATACAAAAACTTGCATATTGACTCAAGTTAGCCCCTAAACTTACTTTGTGGGAACAAACTGATACAAATTAGTCCGAAACCTGCCTGTCGGATGAGAGGCACACATCGGTCACTTCGGTTTTCGTTTCTCATCGGCCCTTTCGTCTTTTTGTTTCTCGTCAGCGACGGTGCGATGGTCGCCGCGGACGAAATCGACGCTGGATGGAGCCGTGTCCTCGGACGAAATCGACGCTGGATGGAGCCGCGTCCTCGTGGCATTGGTGAGTTTCCGCCTGACTACGGTATGAAATCACTTTCCTTCTTCTATGTCGGATTGTCCCACCTGTAACGGTGTCTCTTATTGCTAGGGTTTTCATCCGGTCTGATCAGTGGTATATTCGCTCGCATATGGTTTTTCTGTGGTGCGTATGGTTGATAATCAGGTGTCAGTAGATGAAAGGTGTTGTTTTGTGGTATTTCCGCCCTCTTGTCATAGTTTACTGAAACCCGTGTTGGGCGTGATGTTGAGAGTTGCAGAAAGTAGTGTTCTGTTACAGTGGAGTTGCTGTTGTTTGATTATAATCTTGTGATGTGATTACTTTCATAGTTTTGTGACTGAAACAAGTGTCGTTTAAATCTTTTCACTACCACTATTTACATAACTCAGATGAAAGTCTAGAAACCTACGCCCTGCGTCGAATCCTTCTGTACACACTCTAAGAACAGGGCTACGAAAATGCCCACAATTCTACTTATTCTCAGTGTCATAAAAGTCAGAGCAATACTCAGATGGTGGAATAAACCCATCAAAATGATTAAGGTTGGAAAAAGCGGTAGGCGTAAGCGAGGCGGTTGTCCTTCGCCTAGTGCCTAGGCGGTGCCTAAGCGACCTAGGCGCGACCTAGGCGGTAATATTTTTTTTACTCATGGTGTATTTGCGATTATTATATGGGTGTTGATATTAGTTTAGGGCATACACATAAGTTAAATACGGTCTACTGCCATTCGAATACAACCCATTTGACATATCAGTGCAGTACGTGGCATGATTTCTTTCTTGGGTAGGCAATTCCTTGCTTGCCCTTCCTAGACATCCATTTATGCCCTAGGTGAGGCGTTTGACTATTGCCTAGTGCCTAGGCGTGCCTAAGCGCCTCCTAAGCACTGCCTTTTCCAACAGAGAAAATAATACTCAATGGCCATTTGCATTTGATTCTGCAAAAATTGTTGAGTTCTACTCACAAAGTCACATACTGTAGGACACGAGAAATTATGAATAGAAAAGCACCTCCGTATTTTTTTGGGCCGAAATGAAGCTCAGATGTCACCCGCCATTCTTCAGTACAACCGTCGCCCAGGCCGCCGTCGGGACCGACATTGCCACCGCCGTCGCCCATGGGCCATGCGCCCACGAGGAGGGGCTGACTATCCGCCCATGACGACGCCCCGTCATGGAGAGCCACCTTCCGTCATTGCCGCGGCCGTTGCCACTGTCAAGGGTTAGGGATTTGGCTTGAGAGGAAGGCTGCCTCAGTCGAGTGTGAATTTGTGGGAATAACAGAGAAGAACCGCTAGGGATTTGGCTGGTGTGTGGTGAACAGAGAGGCTGGCTAGGCTACTCGGGGATCTATTTACATCATACAGTGGGGGGTTCCTGTAAATTAATCTGGATGCGGGCCAAGTTCCTAGAGCCGACGTGGCAGGTTTCAACTAATTTGTATCAGTTTGCTCCCGTAAAGCAAGTTTATGGGCTAATTTGAGTCATTTTGTAAGTTTTTGTATGAGATTGTACCCGCGCTGCAAGTTTATGTACCAATAGTGTAATTAAATCCTCAAAAATATATACTTAGGTACTCTACAGCTGTGGTTATTTTGGTACTCCTCCCTCTGTCCCATAATATAAGATGTTATCCACTGCTGACTCTTTTTTGAGAAGATCCACCCCGTGATGCCTCTGTCTCTCTCGGTCTCTCCTCACTTTTCCCCTCCCGAGACCTTAGCTCGCTCTGCTCACCCAACTGCTGCCGCCGGCACACGGCCCGCCGACGTCGGCGCCGCCGCACCGCCCCTACGCGAGCTTCCGCCTCTCTTTTCTTTGATTCCCGCCGGTCCCCGAGCCCTAGCCCTCTCATCTTCGAGTCGCTGATGCCGCCATCGCCACCTCCAGCAGCCGCCCCGGCCACCTCGTACGACGGCGGAGACAGGGGACAGGAGGCGCCACACCAACGCCAGGAGGTACCCCTCGGCCCTGGCCTTCCCCATCGCGACATTGTGTCCTCTGCGATTGATGAACCCAGGTAACCACTCCCACCCAGACCCATGTTGAGAAGAAAAAATCACGATCTCTTCCCCTTTGCAGGGCCTACCCTCTGGCCTTTCTCTGACACGCGGGCATTGGCGCCACGGCCCTTCTCCATGTCGTGAGATTCGAGGAGGTCAAGGCTGCCACAAGGTCGGCATCACGGTCGGCCCTTCTCCATGTCGCTTGATAGTGCATGTAGATTCTAAAGGCACATGCTCACACAATTTATGTAAAACCGGTAGAATATGTTGCCATCCGTTACAACGCATGAATTATTTCCTATATAGATATTAAAAATAGGAAGTAACATGGAAGAGTTTTCTTATTGTAGTTTTGGTTCAGGGTATCTAGCATAAATAACTGGGGCACTACAACCTTGTTGTGCCCAATGTGGCATTCACGGTGCAGTGGTGAGAGAGATAATAGGTGGCTGGCAGAGAAAAAGAGTGATTTAATGGTATAAAAAGTCTACTCCTAACTTCAGTTTTGCCATTGTAAAAGCCATCTCCAAGTCATTTTCTCTATCTAAAATGAGAGATGAAAAAAGTCCTATGAGAGGTGCAAATTTTTGCTGACGTCGCCGGCATCTTAGTCACAATTATTTGGGGGCGAGTCAGGCTAGACATGATACCTAAGACCTCACTGATCATCTTTTTCATCCCTCGCTCGCATCAGACGCCTGGTCGAGACTACCATGATTGTCCTCATCATCCCTTGCCCGGCAGAACTGTTGTCTCTGTTGTTGTCCTCGGCATCCCTTCACGCGCCACCAAGGCCGGCCTTCCCCAAGCAATTATGCAAGTCATGATCATCCTGGTAATCTCTCTTTGGTGCTTTAAGTTTAATTAACACATCAACAACTAGAATTGGCATACTCGTGTAGGTAACGTATTCAGATTTTGGCCTTTGTCATTTACGCACATTAATACAATATAACATGAGCTTTAGTATAGATGCTATCAAATTTTAGTTAGATTGTTGCTAAAATAAGCATGTTATTGTGGCTACTATTTTTCAAGAAATTTTACTTAGGTGAGCATTTAATATTTTTTCCAGTGAGTATTATTACATTAATGAAAAAAATAGTGCGTAAGATAATATAGAAGGCATGATTTTCCGACCAAGCGGCTTCAATATCGATCTCTGTTCCAATTTGCCGCCATGGAGCTCTGATTTGGAGTGACCTGTGATTCGGCTGTTCAGGAGATTTTGTCAGCGTGATGTGTTTTGGAGGAAAACAAAGTGGTAGAGAGTCAAGGAATTGGGGTTTGGTTGGGGACAGTTCACTTGTGTTTTGATCTGAGGGACCCAAAACTTGAGGCTATCAAAAACTATATGTTTCAACATTTTCAGTTTATCATAAATATAGTCATCTATGTCTCCCACATGGAAGAGCAAGGAATCATGCATGGATGATGTACCACAGTGTTCACTAAAGCCCATGCCGTCGGGCAGAGGGAATGCGGTTTTTCTTCTCCCGTTGCAACGCACGGGCATGTTTCCTAGTTACATCCAATATACTCATACATTGGATTTAATAACAACTTGTATTATGGAAGGGAAGGAGTACATGATAGTAAGAGGTAATTTCTTCTCAAAGAAAAACAATCCTTATGTTTCAAGATCTGGAGTTTCGTGTGTGAAAAAACCCATAGATATACGATCATTTGCGACGGAGTGAAGTGCACCAGAGGTGCTAAACTACTTCATGGGTGTCACATAGGTATCTTCCTTTGCTTACAATTCACCGGTGGGATGTCATCGGAGGGCGTGTGGAGGAGTGCCTCCATTGAATCTCGCTGGATTCCGTCGGTGCTGGTGTTTGATGGATCTGTTGAGTCTCGTCTTTGTTTGTCTTCGATTGAGTGTTTACAGGTTTTACCCTTCCAATCTACAACTTTCTTCATCGGCGATGCTTGTTGCTCTATTGCGCTGGTTCTATGAGGCCTTAGCACGACAATTTCTCGGTTGTCTACTATAAGATTTGCCCGGCTTCGGCGAGGGAGGGGCGATGACAGTGGCGCACCTTCGGCTCGCTCCAGTGCTTGTAGTCGTCGCTAGGTGGTCTATGGACCTGGTTGCATTTTTTATTATCTCTAGTATTCTTTGTACTGCCATGATTAAAGATAAATAGATTGAAAGTTTCTCACGCAAAAAAAAACTAGGACAACGCCCGTATGTTACAACGGGAATATAAATATTCTAGTACGTTAGCTCATGATTTACCTACTCATATTAATGTGATTGTATAAATAATTGCTTACCAAATCCTGTTCATGATTTATCTTATAGTTGATGAAAATTTTGGTAAGTAAATTAAGGTGGAATTGATGCGAAAGATAAGTAAATTGATGTGATAAAGTGGGTTACTGAAAAGGTGCGATCAAATATGGCATGGTGGGAAATAAACCGGCTGAATGAAAGAGACTTGATGGGAAGGGTGAACCGGTTGACAAAGAGTTCTTGCTCACAGAAAAAAAAACACTGCTTAGTTTTTAAGTAGTAGAGAAGTACAGATGACACGTGAAGGTGAAAATTTCTTCTCTGCTAGGAAGGCAGATAAGATACATTATAATTTTCTAGAAATCTTCGTTAAATATTTTGATAGACACATATATTCTCGATCTCTCTGCCAATATATTTTAGGAAATTAAAATAGTTGCAAACACATAAAAACTATATAACTCAAAATGATGCACATCAATTCATAGTGGAATGATATCTTGTTATTACTATGGTTTTTAGATCTAAGTACAATTCAACCCCAAAAAAATGCCAGTGGTACTTCAATTGTTCATAAATCAATCTAAACGATACACACTGGAGTTGCAAAATATATTGTATTTAAAAATTAGCAGCATTATTATGTTGCTAATTATAATAGAAAGATATTAAATTAAATATTATATTTATGAAATAAATTGTAATAAAGTAAAATAGTTTGGTATAATTTAATGAAAATTTGTAATATCTATCCCAGAGTTTGAGTGGAAATTTGTTTAGCATGTAGCAAATTATAAATAGTACACTACAGCTTCGAGTGCTGTCGACGGAAGTGAGTACTGGTGTTACACTCATACTATGATGAAACTAGGATTTAATACTCTAAATAATTTGCTGAAACTGCACATATTTCAACAATCCAGAAAACCTTTATTTGAAGAAATGTCCTCTCGCTCAGATATAATCAAACCAGATGTGTTTGACGGAACCAACTTTAATCGTTGGCAGGCAAAGACAAAGATGTGGTTGATGGATCAGAAATTATTCTGGACCATGGCAGATCCCCCACGCATTGGTCCTATGGACGCTGAGTGTCAGACCAAGTGGAAGGATGCAGATACCTCAGCTGTGGCTCGTTCGTTGTCTGTATTCGCCGATAAGTTGTTTGACGTGTATGTGACTTACATGAATGCCAATAAACTCTGGGATGAGCTGGATCAGAAATATTCTAAGGGGGACAATGGGAACGAGTTCTTCATAACTGCCAGATACTTGAACTACAAGATGGTAGATGGGTGCTCGGTGATGGAGCGAATCCATGAGCTTTAGCTCCATGCACGTGACTTTGGTCAGTACAAGTGCATCCTGCTTGAGTCTTTTCAAGTCAATGTGCTCCTGGCCAAGTTGCCGCCTTCTTGGCGTGACTTTGTTACAGCTCGTCGACATCTTAAGCAAAGTTTATCTCTTGGCGAGCTAGTAGCTGCTATTAATGTTAAGGAGCGGGCCAGGGCAGGTGATGGTGAAGGAAATTCTCAAGTCCATGCTCACCAAGTTGAGGTCAAGAATTCTTGAGACAATGGGAAGTAGAAATACAAGAAACCAACCCCACATAAGCCAAAGCCAAAGAATATGAAGAAGAAGAAGATGATGAAGAAAGAGGACATCATCTGTTATGTTTGTGGTGTGGCTGGTCATAAAGCTTGAAGGAAATATGTCCTAGAGGCAATAATAAAGTTGTTATTTATATTTCCTTATATCATGATAAATGTTTATTACTCATGCTAGAATTGTATTAACTGGAAACTTAGTACATGTGTGAATACATAAACAAAATAGAGTGTCCCTAGTATGCCTCTACTTAACTAGCTCCTTGATCAAAGATGGTTAAGTTTCCTAACCATAGACATGTGTTGCCATTTGATGAACGGGATCACATCATTAGAGAATGATGTGATGGACAAGACCCATCCGTTAGCTTAGCGTAATGATCATTAAGTTTTATTGCTATTGCTCTCTTCATGACTTATACATATTCCTCTGACTATGAGATTATGCAACTCCCGAATACCGGAGGAACACCTTCTGTGCTATCAAACGTCACAACGTAACTGGGTGATTATAAAGATGCTCTATAGGTGTCTTCGAAGGTGTTTGTTGAGTTGGCACAGATCGAGATTAGGATTTGTAAATCCGAGTATCGGAGAGGTATCTCTGGGCCCTCTCGGTAATGCACATCACTATAAGCCTTGCAAGCAATGTGACTAATGAGTTAGTTACGAGATGATGCATTACAAAATGGGTAAAGAGACTTGCCAGTAACGAGATTGAACTAGGTATGATGATACCGACGATCGAATCTCGGGCAAGTAACATACCGGTGACAAAGGGAATGACGTATGTTGTTATGCGATTTGACCGATAAAGATCTTCGTAGAATATGTAGGAACCAATATGAGCATCCAGGTTCCGCTATTGGTTATTGACTGGAGATGTGTCTCGGTCATGTCTACATAGTTCTCGAACCCGTAGGGTCCACATGCTTAACGTTTGATGACGATTTGTATTATGAGTTATGTGTTTTGGTGACCGAAGTTTGTTCGGAGTATCGGATGAGATCACGGACATGACGAGGAGTCTCGAAATGGTCGAGAGGTAAAGATTGATATATTGGAAGGTTATATACGGACATCAGAATGGTTCCGAATAGGTTCGGGGATTTATCGGAGTCGTACCGGGAGGTTATTGGACCCCCCCGGAAAGTTAATGGGCCTTATGGGCAATAGTGGAGAGAGGGAGGAAGGCCACGGGAGGTGGCGCACGCCTCCTCCCTGCCCAATCCAAATTGGACAAGGGGTGGGCCCCCCCTTCCTTCTCCCTCTCCCCTCTTTCCCCTTTCCCCCTCTCAGTTGGAAGGAAGGGGGGCCCGAATCCTACTAGGAGTGGAGTCCTAGTAGGACTCCCCCCCTTGGCGCGCCTCCACCTGGCCGCCGGCCTCCTCCTCCCCTCCTTTATATACGGGGGCGGATGCACCCCAAAGGCACAACAGTTATTGTCTTAGCCGTGTGCGGTGCCCCCCTCCACAGTTTACTCCTCCGGTCATGGCGTCGTAGTGCTTAGGCGAAGCCCTGCGCGGATCACATCACCATCACCGTCACCACACCGTCGTGCTGGCGGAACTCTCCCTCGACCCTCTGCTGGATCAAGAGTTAGAGGGACGTCATCGAGGATAATGTGTGCTGAACACGGAGGTGCCGTACGTTCAGTACTTGGATCGGTTGGATCGTGAAGACGTTCGACTACATCAACCGCGTTAACATAACGCTTCCGCTTTCGTCTACGAGGGTACGTGGACACACTCTCCCCAACAAAGCTAACCAGTGCCGTGAACGTAAGGGAAAAGGTCATGTTCCACCAGGTCAGCACAAGGGTCGTAAGGCTGAAGCTAATGTTGTTGTAGCGAACACAAATATAGATGGGTATGTACCTCAGGCCTTTATGGCATATCCATCAATAGATTGGTGGGTTGATACTGGTGCTACAAGAGATAGGCCCCAGGTGGTCCACTACGCAACTTGAACGGTTGGGCCCGCAGCAGCACACCCAGACCAGGCCCGCAGCAATACAACATCGTCCACATCACCTTAATGCCGCGGCGCGTACGTGCGCGACGTCTACGCGCGCCGGATGAGGCTCGACGGCATGAAGCGCGTCTTCTGGATGACCGGCGACTACAAGTCCCACCCCGACGACGGCTACAACAAGACCGCCGTGCCCGTCGTGGAGAACATCAGCTACCAGGACGTGGTGGTCACCGACGTCTGGAAGGAGGCTGCCAGGATGCAGGGCATCTAGGGCGCGCCCTTCAAGGGCATCTGCATGGCCAACGTCACCACTGAGATGACCAAGGAGAGGAAGGTGTCGTGGAACTGCGCCGATGTCGAGGGCGTGTCGGCCGGCGTCACCCCGGCGCCATGCGCGCCGCTGCAGGGCACCCACGCCGGCTCCTGCCCGTTCCCTACGGACACGCTCGCCGTCGACTAGATCGCCGTGCAGCAATGCTCATACTCCATTGCACCAGCTGCTTTTTCAGTGACTGGGACAGAGTAGCTCGACCATATTAGTAGCACTACTAGGAAAAGGCCTACTAATGGCGCACCTAATTTGGCCATTAATGGCACATTAGTGGTGCGCCATTAGTGCCACGCCATTAGTATATCTTACTAATGGCACACCACTGGTGCGCCATTAGTATCTGGTATACTAATGGCGCACCTCGGATGCGCCATTAGTATATACAACAGTGCGCCATTAGTATGCGTCCCAGGGGGCCATGTATACCCAGGTGCTTTGGCATACTAATGGCGCACAACAACGGGATGCGCCATTAGTAACTTCGGCATACTAATGGCGCACTGTTTAATGATGCGCCATTAGTATCCTTTGGCATACTAATGGTGCACTATGATGTGATGCGCCATTAGTATGAATATTAGGTTTTTTTATTTTTTAATTTTCTATTTTTTGCACAGGTTACAAAATGTATAATTGGACAAAATATAGACAGCACACATCAACAACAGATTCATCGAATACAATAGAAGATTAGTCTCTGAATACAATTCATCATTTTAGTCTCCGAATACAATTCATCATATTAGTCTCCGAATTGAAAAGACCGAACAAAGATAGAACATTGTATTACAAGTCTCGAGACCGCGAGTTTGTCTTCACATTACAAGTCGATATCGATCATCTAAACTACCATCACATAGAAGAGAGCTGCGGTCATCACGATGAGCATCATCACGATGAAACTCGTATTCATCCGGTTCCTCCAACGCTCCCTCCCCTCTCCCGCTAGATAGCGGGCGTATCTAGATTCGGCCTCGGCCCTAGTGGTGTACCCTTTGTAACTGTTACCGCTGAATCGGTGAACCTGTCTCCGACACTCCTCCCAGTCGTTGTAGACTCCGGGAACCTTACCCTTGTACACGACATACCACGGCATCGCTATGCAGTAGCCAAATGAAACGTTAGTACCAATTCACAGACAATACATAAGCAATATATAAGTATGCAACAGAACGATCGGAAGAGAAAAGCAAGACATTAATAGCATCGATTACATCTAAGTTGAACGACTCTCGAAACCAAAGAGACATACTACAAGTTCATTAAAGTTTAATTACAACATGAGCCAATCGATGTTTCAGAACTAGACACAGCATCACTGCTTTCGACTCGACTCAAGGGACCGGAGCATGGATGAAGCCGCCGTCTATCATGGGAGTCATGAAACAACGGGCGTTGTCAGCCTGCATTTGTAGGATTGTGTCGATGTCACTGTTGGATGGTTGATTTCTAAGGTAGAACTGCCCCGAGGTACGAAGGACATCTTGATGGATGATTTCCGCAAACTCTGACTGGATGCGAAAGAATTCTTGTCTGATGTCCGCGTCCTGGATTGCCAACACGCTCGCAGCCCAATCTTTGAGTCTACTCAGTAGCAGAAGTTGATGATGGTCCCGTACGATCGCCCGCATGTGATGGATGGCGTAGTAGGCACCCTTCTAACCGCGAGGCGGCTGCTTGACACAGCAGAACGTCGTATTTTGGGAGAACACGTGCTTGCCGTACTTACGAATAGGCCTGGTGAAGGTGCCTCCAGATTTGACGTAGCCGGGGAGAACATCATCAAGAACCTTCTTGACATTTGTGTAGTCTACATTCGACTGACGGTCCGGGTCGAAATATGTGGCCATGGAATATTTGGGGCTTAGGAGGATGAGCGTGCAACGTGTGTCACTGCAGAAAACACGGAATGTTAAAAGAAAAACGATCGAAATCTAAGAATTCATATGTTACGGGGCGGTTGAGGGGAGGACTTACTCGGGAAAGTAAGGCACGAGGAAGTTATCCTTATCTTGGTTTGCCAGAATGACGCCTTCGAGGTAAGAACTCGCGACTTGCCGGTCCCCAGTGTTGCCCAAGATCTTGGCACGCATGTAGAAGGTGTCGACTATCACGATGTCCGGGGTCTTGTCGCGAATGATCCGCATCTCCATACTCAGCGAAAATAGCCGAACGAAGGTGTAGTGCAGCGGATGAAGGTTCAACATAGCGTGGATGTCATCAAACCACAGGACGATCGTACTCCCAATGGAGTTATCCACAAAGCCCTTGCCCTCTGGCACCTTGGCCGCGAAAACTGGGTATGCCACATCTTTCTCTCCGAGATGCCGCTTCTCCAAAGAAAGAACACTGTCATGCAGACTCCGCATAGCACCGGTTGCAGCATCGAGCATATTTCTCGGTAGCATCGGCCTACCCGCCACATGCACCCTCCTCGAGATATCCTCGGGTGAAGGTGGCCCGTCCTGAGCATGGATCGTACTCGGTGCCGGCTGGCCCACATACTTGTTAGTCTTTCTTTTGCGTGCCTTCTTCTTCTCCTGTAATGGGACCGAGTTCTGCTCACAGACCGCCTTCTTGAGTGTGTTGGGGCTGATAATATTTCGCACCTCGCCTATCTGAGGCTCGGTGAAGTCGGCAGCTGGAGGCGTCTCCTGAAAGCTGAACGGCAGACGACGCCTGTTGCAACTTGGCTTCTCCGCGGTACCAGCTAGATCGCGCACGTCTTTTGTTGGGTTGGGTTCTTGAGAAGGAGGCCCCATGAAGTCGCCACCGTACCCATGATCGGCAAAGTACTGATCGACGTTGGCAAATGTATCGTCGTCGTTGTCGTTCTGATCCTGTGCCATATGCATGTTTGGATCCAGTGGCATAGGGATGTCCGGCACCGTTGCGGCGGTCTTGCCATGGGGCCGACTTGGCGCCGGCACGACTGGCGGTGTTGTCTTTGGGGTGGTGTCCCCCGCCCCCAAACGAATCTGGCTCTTCGGCCAAAGCAGGGGCCAGCTCAGGCAGGCGCTGAGGGTCATCACGTCATCATCGTCGGCCCCGACGGGTCGAATCGGAGGTAACAACTCGTTGCAGCCTGGCAGCACCCGAACCAGTTGAACCCTAAACAAGTTGGGTGGCATCTGGGTACCGTGGAACAAGGGGTTGCCCGGTTGAACGATTTTGCCCTTGGCGACATCGACCAACTCGTTGTTCACGAAGTGCAGGAGAGTGCACGGAACGTCGGTGGCGCCCTGCGAAAACATGTAGGGCGTCAGGGATGCCCAGTCAAAGGCAAGGAGATGAAGTCCTCGGCCGAGAGAGGCTTAATTAGTTACCGTGATGATGGCGTCGAGCTCGGCTAATGTCGAGGCACCGCCAACGGTGGGCGTGCAGTTGACGGAGGGGCCGCTTGCTGCAGAGGTGCCGGCCGGCGTACACCCAGGTGCATTAAGCTCCCGTGCCGGCGTCGGAGACACCAATGCCGCCTCCGCCGGAGACACCAATGGCCCCGCCATCGCGTTCTGCGAGTTGCTGGCCTTGAAGCTAGGAATCGGGGGCGGCCCCTGTTGGCCACCCGCAATCCACGCACTAATCCCCTGGATCAAGGTAGGCACAATGGCGGTGATCGTCGCTCCGAGTTGTTGTTGCACTTGCTCTTGGACAATCTCCGGAATCCGCGCCACTTGTGCCCTGAGTTCTTGAACCTCGCGCGCCTGGCTTTCCGAGCTGGTCTTTTTCTCCTTTCGCCCACCAGTGTTATACTATGACGACCATTTTGTCGACAAGCCTTTGCCGGCCACACGACCAGCTGACGTCGGCTTACTGAGCTTATCCTTGTTCTTCATTACATTCAACGCCCTATTTAGAGTGGTGTCCCAAGGGTTGCTCTTAGTCGACCCCGCGCTACTGCTTTCAGTCGCCTGCGGAAGGAATGTGAACCATTTAGAAATTTGGCTTCATTAATTAGAATGCAACCATATGGAGCTAATTACGCGGGGGTGTATTCCTTACCAGAACAAGCTCAAGCGCCCTGGTCTTCGGATCCGTGATAAGCTCCTTTGTTTTCGGGTCCTTCTTGTACCGGGCCCTGACAAAGTTCCTAGTCTGCTTGTCACCGTATTTATCGAAGAGGGGCGGTAGGCCTTGCTCGGCACGGTCCGCCTCCTCCTTGTCCCATATAGGCTCTGCCACTCTGTAATCGCCGGGACCGAGTGTGTGTTCCGCTAAGTTCAGCTCCCGCATTTCTTTCCCCCACTTACTTGATTCGGAGTTTGCGGTGCTTGAGCAATTGATCTTGAAGTCGTTGTAGTCATCTTCGGTGATCGAAGGATTTTTCTCCTTGATCTTCTCATAACTCTCACCTTTCTCGATCATTCTCTTCACATTGCTTTTCCATGTAGACAGGGCCGTGCTCATCTTCATGAGGGCAGCACTGTTCACTTTATTCCCTTAGAGGCTTGTGTTTTCAAATTCAGCGGGGAACTTGTATCATTCGTGCAGCTTCGTGAAAAGGAGGTTGCGCAAATTCCCTCGGTCAGGATGCCTGAGGTTCTCGGTGTTGGTCGAGACGGTGCTCCGGAGAATGCACCCGAGCTGAAGCGAGTACCCCTTGACTATTCGTTCGGGCGCCGTTGGATTCCCGTTGGAGTCCACTTCAGTAACTTCCTCCTTGAGGGTGCGGAGCACGGTCGGGCGCCGGTCCTTCCGTTGCCTCTTCGGTTGGCTGTCATCTGTGCGTGCGCCGCCATCATCAGTGGTGGCATCCTCGGCGGCACCATCAGTGGTGGCATCAGTGGGATCATCCTCGGCGGTACCATCAGTGGTCCCAGGATCGGTGGGGAAGGCGGCGTCCTCATACAAGTGAGGTTGTTCCTCCATCTCCTGGGACAGCTCCCAGAAGGCCTTGACGCCCGAACCCCCGGCCTCATCGTTGTTGGCCATGTTTCTCTCTAAATAGGAACAAAGTTTGGTCAAAAAGTTGGTTATTGTCAAGGAACAAGATCTCTAAGTTGACCAAATAACCTAATTCTCGAGGAATGTCGCCAAAAAGTTGGTTATTGTCAAGGAACAATTGAGAGATGTTTGTGATATTGCCTAGGTGTTTTGGGATAGAACCTGTTAGTGTGTTGTTGCTAAGGTCCAAGTCCACGTTCTCAGGGTAACCTAGTTCTTGAGGGGTGTGTCTAGAAAGTTGGTTGCTGCAAAGATACAAGGTTGTGAGTTTGGTCAAATTGCCTATGATGTTTGTGATATTGCCTTGGATCTTGAAGGCACTGTTGCATGATGCAGTGGTACAGCCAGCATGGGACCTCATCTTTGCAGGCTAATTTTCTAGATTGTAACACTGGGATTTGTGCACAAGCTAAGCTAGCTAAGACAGTAGCTTCCTTGCAACCCACAAAAGACAAAGGAAAAGGGGTGAAAAGGGGGAGATGGTTAGCTTTGATGAGCAGGCAACATCTTCCTAACCCCCTTCTTCTTGTCTCCTCTCACTATCTCTCTCACACACATGGCAAGCAAGGGTGTCTGAGTGTGTGAAAAAAATACTAAACTAATCCAACCACTAAAGCAAATTAATTTTTATTTCGGTTGAGAATCGGGCACCTTCTAGGTCAAGAAAATTGGGCATGACCTTTGCTAATTTTCTTGACCTAGGAGTGCCCCATTTCTCAACCGAAACGGAAATTAATCAATGTTTCAGGAGAAAGGGGTCATTTTAGAAGATCACAAGTAGCAGCAGCATCACTTGACAAAATCACAACTAGCAGCAGCATCACAAGTAGTACAGCAGCAACATCATCACAAGTAGTACAGCAGCAGCAGCATCATCACAAGTAATACACTTAGCTACCAGTTCAGAAATACAGCTAAGATAACATCATCACCACATTTTAGAAACATAGCTCATCATTTTCATTCTTGCAGATAAGATCATCACCACATTTCAGAAATACAGCTTCATAGGTTGCTCTCTGTATGCAAGCAGTAGACCATATATATGTGACATTTTCATCTCTCATTAGCGCTAAGATCTAACGTCTATTTTTGCTCATGCTGATTACTCACTTCAAAATAGGTTGCTTAGTAGTACGAAACAACACACACCAAGCTCCATCAAAAACAGAATAAAAATGGCCATGTCATGCTTGGCAATAGCACAAGTGACATGAAAATTCAGGAGTAGGAGATCACAAAAGTACAGTCCACAGGTTACTCCAAGTTTCTGAATTTTCGGTAAATTTTCTGTAAGAAAAGAACTGAAAGAAAAGAAATCCTAGGGTTAAAAAATCTGGAGCAAGTCCTAGCAGAACCACAAAATGTTCATCTACTCAAATTAATGTCCAAACAGTGTCATATCTGAAATTAACCTGTCATGTTCACTGCTCAAACATGAAGTACCAGCAACCTTCAACAAGAAGTACTCAAACTGTCAAACATGAAGTACAAGCAACCTGCTATGTTAGGAGTACAAGAAGGATCCTGCTGCTGCTCCAAACAGCACTGGAAAACAGACATACTCCAACAGTTGATTGCGTGGTGGTGTTTAGGGATGGAATGCACAAAAATTGCAGGTGGCTCGGCCTACCAGAACCATTGAAACATAGTGAAACCTGCCCTGACATCGGTCAGTTCCGTGCACAGCACATGCAAATCCTTATGCAAGAAGTGTAGATTACAAAAGCTAGACACTCATCACTATAGTAGTCTACAGCAACTGCAGAATCACCAACACTGAAAGTCAAATCTATGGGTACCATGAAAAGAAGTTAACATGGACAGCAAGTAGCTGACACAAAACGAACATAGCCTAATTTAGCTAAGAAAACCCTCAGGTTGTAGTAGAAGATACTGCTCTAAAACATGTGATCCTTTTTGCATGCTAGGTTTAGTTAGTGTTACCTGCCAAGTGCACATGTGACAGTAGTTCTAGCAAGCAATGTTGCTGAAGGGTATAGCATGTAAATTGGGTCTTGGGCTATAAGTTTAGTGAACTACATGCTACTGGGCTTCATGGCTATGAATATCTCACATAGATTTTAATCTCTTCGCTAGCTCCAAAAAACTGTTAGGTATTTGTCCGTTATTTGTTGCATATCTTACATTTGGTCGGAGAGAGCAAGGCTAATGTGACAATTGCCACAACCAACCTCTATTTCCCTGATGCTTCTTACAGGGCCGGTGCATCAATGTGCCTGGGCATACAAAGATGAGTATATAGTGCAGGACACTGTGCATGCTGAATCTCCTTTTTGTTAAAAAATTCGGTAAATTAACTATGATCAAGCTAAGTGTTTCAGAACACATATTTACATTTCTAGCATAATATTTCAGAACACATACAAATCAGTTATTCTAGCAATGAACAGAGGGGGAGAGGGGGAGAGGAGGAGGGGGAGCTCACGGGGGCGGTGGTGTGGACGGGGCGACGAGGTGGGGCGACGAGGTCCGGGTGGTGGTGGTGCGACGAGGTCCGGGAGGCGACGAGGTCCGGGTGGTGGTGGTGCTCCGGCGACGGTGGTGTGGACGGGGCGGCGTCCGGGCCACCGGCGATGAGGGCGGCGGGGCGATGGCGTCCAACGAGGTGGGCGACGGGGAGAGCGGTGCCGAGGAGACGAGGACGACGGGGCGGCGGGGTGGCGGCGTCGGGAGAGGAGAGGGCGGCATCGGGGCAGCGGCGTCGGGAGAGGAGAGGGGAAGGGGATCGAGGGCGAGGGCGAGGGAGAGAGAGGGGATAGGGAGGGGCCGGGGAGGAAATATGGATGGGGGCGGCACAATAATAATGGCGCACCACCCCTCGGTGTGCCATAAGTACATCCATACTAATGGCGCACCTCACCGTGGTGCGCCATTAGTAGTTTTTTTTCTTATAGCAATGGCACAATACTAATGGCGCACCACCCCTCGGTGCGCCATAAGTACATCCATACTAATGGCGCACCTCACCATGGTGCGCCATTAGTATTTTTTTATAAGACAGTAATAATTTTTTAAACTTGTTTAAATCATAACAGTAATATTTTTTTATAAGACAGTAATAATTTTTTAAAAAATATCATCAAACAGTAATGCCGGTGGAGCGGGGGAGGGTGCGCGGGGTGCGGGGGGTCGGCGGCGGCGGTTGAGTAGGGGAGGGGTGGGGGGGGGTCGGCGGCGGCGGTTGAGTAGGGGAATCGAGGGTGCGGGGGGTCGGCGGCGGCGGCCGGTGGACCGGGGTGTGCTCGGCGGCAAGGGGGACCGGATCTGGCGAGGTGGGATAGCGATCGAGATGGAGGGGGATCGAGATCGAGTGTCCATGAAATTTAAAAATATTCATGATAGTTCAAAAAGTGCCCATGAAATACAATCGAGAAATGAAGGCTACGATTTAAATACAATCGATCTTAGCTAGCTATCTGTTCACAATCTTCTTGCCCTTCTTTTTCGCAAATGGAGTTCTTCTGTGGAACGGACGTCCTTTAGGTAGGGTGGTCCTGCTTCTTCTTGTGGTGTATGCTGCTACTTCATCATCGTCGTCATGTTCGATCCTCGGGTCGCTGTACTTGTCGAAGTCTTGCTCATTGGCTACTCCATCCATTCCGATGATCTTCCTTTTGCCTCTCCTCACGACAACACGACTGGGCTTTGACGGGTCGGTAATGAAGAAGCATTGGTCCACTTGGGAAGCCAGTACCCATGGCTCATTTTTCGCGGTGACGTTTGCGCCCGCGGTCTTGGATTTTGCTTCGGGTATAACCATGGTGGTGAAATACCGGTCTTCTTTTAGGACGCTCTTGGCCCATCTGACACGGAACATCGGGACCTTCTCGCCAGCGTAGCTCAGCTCCCAGATCTCCTCGATCCTTCCGTAGTATCTGTCCTTGTCGTTACCGGTGTAGGATTCCATCGTTACCCCGGAGTTCTGATAACCATCGCTCTTCATGTCCTTAGTCTCGGTGTAGAATGTGTAGCCGTTGATATCGTACGCCTCATAGGTCATCAGGTTGTGCTCGGCGCCCTGTGACAAGGCGAATATGAGTTGTTCTTCCGCGGAAGAATCCTCATGTAAAGGGTACGACAGAAGCTTCTGCTTGAACCAACGCGTGAAACTTGAGTTGTGCTCTTTGAGTATATCTCCGTCCGTCCTCTGTTGGCCTCGGTCATTGTACGTCTTCTTAATAAAGGTTTTGTGCTGTACCACCCAAGGATCGACCACGTCTATGTGTTGTAGCGCGACTAGGTTTGCTCTTTCAAAGTCCGCGAGTCGACCCTCGAAGTCGACATGCATTTCGCGACGACCCTCACGGTGACCCCATCCAGTGAGCCTACCGAGGTGCCTGTTGACGGGCAGACCAATGGGGTTCTCGATGCCTAGATAATTCGTGCAGTAGGAGATGCACTCTTCGGTCAGAAAGCCCCTGGCTATGCTTCCCTCTGGACGTGACATGTTGCGAACGTATCCTTTGATGACACCATTCATCCTTTTGAACGGCATCATGCTGTGCAGGAACGTCGGCCCGAGTTGGATGATATCGTCCACGATATGGACCAGCAGATGCACCATAACGTCGAAGAATGCGGGCGGGAAGTACATCTCAAGCTCGCATAGTATCACCACGATCTCTTCCTGTAGCCTACTGAGTTGCCTCACGCCAACAGACTTCCGAGAGATGACGTCGAAAAAGTTGCATAGGCCAAATAGGGTTTCATGGACGTGCGCGTCCATGATCCCACGGATTGCAACTGGAAGTATCTGCATCATCAGCACGTGACAGTCGTGAGACTTCATCCCGCTGAACTTCAGCTTCGCTGGGTCTAGGTATCTGCTTATCTTCCCCGCGTAACCGTAAGGAAGTTTTACTCCTACGAGGCAGGTGAAAAACTGCTCGATCTCCTCCTGACTTAGAGTGAAGCACGCGGGAGGGTAGTCATTTCCGGTCTTCCTGGCCTTTTTGCCTTTGCGACGACTTTCCGTGTCCTGCTTCGCCTCATCATCATCATCGTCATCATCATGATCATCATATATAGCGTGAAGCTCCTGCCTGATGCCCATTGATTTCAAGTCTGCCCTTGCTTTCGGCCCATCTTTGGTCCTCTCTGGCATGTTGAGCAGGGTACCAAGCAGACTCTCGCACACGTTCTTCGTGATATGCATGACATCAAGGCTGTGAGGCACACGGTGGATCTTCCAGTACGGCAAGTCCCAGAAAACAGACCTCGTTTTCCATACCTTCAGCAGCGGCTCTGGCGCCTTTCGCTTCTTTCCCGGCTCTGGCGCCTTTTGCTTCTTTCCCGGCAGTGGGCAGTCTTTCCAATTTTTCAACAGCTTGTCTATTTCCTCGCCACTCCTCGTACGCGGGCGTCCTCGGGGTTCGGTTTCACCATCGAACAGATCCTTGCATTTTCTCCACGGGTCATCGTCGCGAAGCCACCTTCGATGTCCCATGAACACGGTTTTCGAAGACCCGGGATCTCTATCTAGCTGGCGATACGTTGTGTCATCCATGCACCTGACGCATCCAGAAAATCCGTGGACCACCTGCCCCGCGACATATCCGTAACCGAGATAGTCGTGCACCGTCGTGAGCAGCGCGGCTCTCATAGGGAAATATTCTTTCTCTGCGGCGTCCCACGTATTGGCTGGCGTTTTCCACAGCGTGTCAAGCTCCTCTTTCAGCAGCCCCAGATACAGATTGATGTCGTTCCCTGGTTGTTTCGGTCCTTCAATTAGCATACTCATGTGAATGTACTTCCTCTTCATGCACAACCAGGGGGGAAGGTTGTACATCCACACAAACACAGGCCAGGTGCTATGTGTGCTTCTCTGGCTGCCAAACGGATTGACTCCATCGGTGCTCGCGCCCAGCGCGATGTTCCTTGGATCGTTCCCAAATTCTAGGTCTTCGAAGTTCAACGCTTGCCACTGGCTCGCATCCTTAGGGTGACTCAGCATCTTGTCTTTTTTATCTATCTCCGGATCATTTGCGTCATCTTCTCGCTTCTTCTCCTCCCTATCCGCGTGCCAACGCAGGAGCTTTGCTACCTTAGGGTCCGCGAAATACTGCTGCAGACGAGGAGTAATCGGAAATTACCACACCACTTTTCGAGGAGCTTTCTTCCTCTTCTTGTATCGAGTGACGCCGCACACCGGACATATGGTAGACTCCGTGTGCTCGTCCCGATAAATGATGCAATTGTTCATGCACACATGGTATTTCACGTGCGGTAAATCCAGAGGACACACGATTTTCTTCGCCTCCTCCAAAATGGTCGGGCACTTGTTCCCCTTGGGAAGACGTTCGTGCCAGAATGGCATGTTCTCGTCGAAGCATGCGTCGGTCATTTTGTGTTTTACCTTCATCTCCAGAGCCATGAGCGTTACTTTCAGGCGGGTATCCTCGGGCCTGCATCCTTCATACAATGGAGTAACCGCGTCTAACTCAAGTTGATCCATCTTGGCTTTCTCTCCGGCGGCAGCTCTTGCGTTATCCGTCTGCTTGAGAAGTAGCTCTTGAATATGAGGGTCCTGCACCCAGCCCATCGATGGTCCAGCGTCGTCTGCTCCGCCGGCATCATCATCTTCATGATCATGCGGCCCGTCGTCTGCTCCGGCATCTTCCTCATCATCATGTCCTGCATCTTCTACATGATGACTGTGTACAGCATCACCGTCGTGATCATCTCCTGGGGATTCTTCGTCTTCTCGCCCGCCCGAGCCGCGGTGGTTGTCTTGCTGCCCTTCCTCATTTCTTGCCCGGCCCCCATGGACGACTTCGTAGTCATCTTCATCACCTTGCCACCGATAGCCATCCATGAAACCACGCAAGAGCAGGTGGTCCCGCACCTGCCCGGATTCCGGGTCCGCAATAAGGCTCTTCAGCTTGCATCTTCGACACGGACATCTTATCTCCGTCTCGTTCTTTTGAAGCATCTCGGCTTCGCGGACCTCAAAAACCTATTCACGATGCCTTCGGTCATCATGCGGACCATGGTCGCCTGCGGGGTAGAGCAAAACGATATTTTAGAACCAAGAAAAAATTTGGCATGACTTTCCCTAAAAATAGGACCAAAAAGAATGCTTAATGCCAAAATTCTCGCCGAAACGGAAATGAATCAACATTCCGGCAAAATATTGGCAACTATCGCATTTCAAATACCGGTACACCTCCAAACACAAACACATATGCAACACCACAAACATATGCAACACCACGAACATACATAGATCTAGCTAGGCCATAAAAAGTGCATGTGCACATTGTTGTAGGGAGAACAACATAAATATAGCTTCCCCCCTTACTTACCTATCAAAACAAGGTAATTTAACCACTTAAATTGAATGAATCTATGGTGGAAATGAGGTGAAAAAGAGGAGGCACCCGAGACAAGGAGGAGGTGGAGAGAATGAAGTGGGGAGAAAGTGAGTGAGTGTGGGTAGGAGAGGCTGTCCAAAATATCTTGTTGCTGCCCACTTACTAATGGCGCACCAACTCTAAATGCGCCATTAGTAATCCAGGTTACTAATGGCGCACCTTCTGGTGGTGCGCCATTAATAGTTTTGCAAAAAAAAACATACTAATGGCGCACTGTCCCACAGTGCGCCATTACTAGTTTAAACTAGTAATGGCGCACGGTGGAACAATGCGCCATTAGTAGTTTTGCAAAAAAATGAAGAAAAAATATAATAAAAAAAACAACATTAGTGACGCACTTTCCGATAGGCACTGTGTCTGGATGCGCCATTAGTATGTTTGGACAGGCGCACTAGTTCAAAAAAAAATTTGATACTAATGGCGCACCCTGGGCCAGGTGCGCCATTAGTAGTTTCAACTCTAATGGCGTATCATAAGGTGGTGCGCCATTAGTATATACTAATGGCGCACCGCTTGTCTGCTGCGCCATTAGTGTCAATCCCATCTATAGCCCTTTTTCTAGTAGTGTAGTATCCAGCTTTTTGGGGCACCAAGTGATGAGGCCATTGGATCTCTAAGAGAGAACAGTAACAATAAGGAGCGTGTTGTCAAGTGGCTACTTTGGTAACTTTAGAAGTAAAGATGTTGTGAGTAACTTGCTGAATGCATCCAGAGTTGCAAACTCAGAATTGTCACTTTGTTAAGTAAAGATGTTGTGAGTAACTTGCTGAATGCATCCAGAGTTGCAAACTCAGAATTGTCACTTTGTTAAGTAAAGATGTTGTGAGTAACTTGCTGAATGCATCCAGAGTTGCAAACTCAGAATTGTCACTTTGTTGTAATCATCAGTGTTTATCCTAGGCCTTGCAGGGTGGACCGTTAAGCTGCTGCTTTGTTGCAGTATTATAGGATAATGAAAAGACCGGAAGCAAAAGAAGGTAACCAAGAAAACAATCAACCATACCAAACTCTTACAATTTATATTCAAGATTCAAAAGAGTAAGCAAATAAACCTCTTATGTGCATCACAATTTATACCGAAGAGTCAAAATTATAAGCAAATACTATTGTAATGTGCAATACAAGAATGAAATACTCATAATTTATACTCCAGTCAAAAGAGTGAGCAAATAAACCTGTTACTCTCATTTTATATTGAAGAGCCGAAAGAGTAAGAAAAAAAATACTGTTATACACAACACAAAGAAAAAAAGTGATGGTTCGCTGGAGTAGGCTGCGAGGCCCAAGCGGCCAAGGAGTGCAGCGGCCCGTTATCCTTCCACCGTTGGAAGCGGGCAGTTGTCGCTGCTCTGTGAAGCCAGCCTCACGCTGTGCCTGCCACATTATGGACCGTGAGGCCCAGCTTTCGCATAGGCCCCAGTCGGTCCACTACGCAACTTGAAACGGGCGGGCCAGCAGTAGCACACCCAAACCAGGCCCGCAGCGCTACAACAGCGTCCACATCACTTTAATGCCCCCACTCGGGTTACAAGCTCTCGTAACTGAGCTCGGTGAGTGAAGGGAGTGGAGACGGGTATTTAAACTGGTCGAGAGCCTCCTCGGTTGGCGAGGTGGGACTAAAGAAGGAGGAGTGCTGTGCTTCCTGCTGGGAGTGGGAGATGTTTTCAGCGTGGGCTTTGGCAGCTTTGGCATTTGTGGTTTTGGGCTCATGGACGTGGCCATGTGGGCAAGGCTCTGGCAGCCATTCGTGGATTTTAGTGCTAATTAGCATAGTGAACCTGCTTAGCAGAAATGGAAACAAGTATAAATCGCTGCATGGTTAAAGTTGGGACTAAGAAATATTTTACTTGTATAAGAATCCCAAACGCATATCAGTTGGGAAAACAGTATACAGTCTCTATATCATGCATGCTCGAGTATAAGATTATTAGCGTAATTAGCTAGTAAAAATCCGACGTGGAAGGTTAATTAGCGAAGAGAGAGACTAGTTATGTATCTTGTTGATGATACAAGTCTCTGACTGATGCATCGTCATGTACACCATCGGATGCAGGTGGCTCAACAAGCAGTTCTCTTTTCGAGGGGACGTTTATCAGAACCAATTTTTGGCATCAGCATGAAGCCATCCAGGAGTCTCATGAACCATGCATCGTCGAGTTCAGACGATGAAACATCTGACCACGAGAGCGAATCGGGTGATAAACAACCTGGTATGGTAGTGATCAAAATGAGGACCAAAGGATGCAAGACAAGAAGATCAAAGCACGAAAGGCGAGAACAAACCACAAGATATCATCATCTATGAAGCCCACACCATGATGTGCAGAAAGAGGAGCAACTTTCTCAAACTGGTAAGCATAGTTGCACGGGGGGGAACGGTTTACAACAAATCCTAACATGTACAGAGTCACTGACATTCACTTGTGATCCAGAACAGGTAGTTGCGACGTAGTCCTGAGGAGCGCCGAAGCGACGATGTGCGCAATCCTCAGCTTTATCTGCCCGCGACGAGGTAGCGGCTGAACCCCGCTCCGCCTTTCGCCCTTGTAGACTCTGACAAGATCGCTGGCACATACTCTCTCGCCCATGGTGGTGAAGGATGTGTCCGTGACTGAACTTCCTTGCTTGCTTGCTTGCTTGCACTTATGCTTGATGTCGGCTCCCTGCATGGTCTTGTCGTCTATTTATAAGGCTTCAGGGAGGGCACCATTGATTGAATGTATTTGGGTGACGTTCTTTCCTTACATGTAGTGTCTGTTGGTATGAGAAGCCTCTGTTTGGTCTGTTTTGTCCCATCCATGGCTTGGGGCTGTTTGTCTGTCCCTGTGTCATCTGAACAAATCTTTGACACTTAAACAAACACTGTATGCACCTGTTGCCAATCTTGGACAGCTGTGGTGTCAGGTGCTACATGTTTGTGAAGAGCAAAAAAATGGTTGCCAACCTGTGATGTCCCCAGATCCAGAGTATTAGTAATCTGTCTATGAAGAAGCATCTTTGATCATGCCTGTTCATTGGGGGCAATCAGAAGGTTCCTCCCAGCACTTAGTTGCTAATCATTTGCACTAGTTGTCCTGTGTGATGATGCAGATGCTGCAGTCTAGTGGTTGGCCTTGACTGGTCTTGGTATGGACACCTGTATGTTAGAAGACATTTTGGTCAACCTTTTTGTTGATAAATTAATGCATAGTTCTCTACATTTTCTTCTGGTGGCACTTTCCTGCTAATCATTTGCATTCCATGAATCAACAAAGTAGAGCTTGGTTGGACATACTGGTTAACCTTGTGTTAATAGACTGATACGTCCATGGCTGTCTCATGTGATTGATCATAACTTCAGAGGAACTCTGCATTTTTTTTTGAGATGGCACCTTGTTTACTACTAGTATAATCATTTCCATTCCATGGATGAAGAAAGTAGAGTCTGATTAATCAAGACTATGATAATGAAGGCATCATCAGTTTTGAAGTTTTGATGACAGGTTTCAGGATAGAATAACAGTCTTCATTTGAACTTTGGAGCCAAGCAAAAAGACAGGTGCAGGCCACGCAGAGTACACAAACTATACAATGACAGAGTATACGGACGTGCGCGCCGAGAAGACGACAGCGGTGGGCACCAAGTTGGCGGTGCAGATCAAGATAGCGGTGGCGTCCAGCGCGTATGTGTTTGACGTGTACGCGTGCCGTGTGAGGCTCGACGGCATGAAGCACGTCTTCTGGATGACCGACGACTACAAGTCCCACCCCGACGACGGCTACGACAAGACCACCGTCCTGAAGAACATCCGCTACCAGGACATTGTGGCCACCGGCGTGCGGAAGGAGGCTGCGAGGGTGCAGGGCATCCAGGGGGCGCCCTTCAAGTGCATCTGCATGGCCAACGTCACCGCCGAGATGACCAAGGAGAGGAATGTGTCGTGGAACTGCACCGACGTCGAGGACGTCTCGGCCGGCGTCACCCCGGCGCCATGCGCGCCGCTGTAGGGAACCCACGCCGGCTCCTGCCCGTTCCCCACCGACACACTCACCGTTGACCAGATCACCGTGCAACAGTGCTCATACTCCATCCCACCTGCTACTTCAGTGGCTGGGACAGAGTAGCTCAGCTATATAGTATCCAGCTTCTTATTGCACCAAGTGATGAGGCTATTGGATCTCTAAGTGAGAACAGTAACAATAAGGAGCGTGTTGTCGAGTGGCTTACTGTTTCAATACATACATAATTGTTGTGAGTAACTATAGAAGCAAAAGTTGTTTGTGAGCAACTTACTGTTTCGATGCATACGGAGTTGCAAATTCAGAATTGTCACTTTTGTTGTTCATCAGTGTTTATCCTAGGCCTTGCAAGGCAGACCGTCAAACCGTTGCTTGTTTGCCATATTATCGGATAGACAAAAGATATGAAGCACAATTTATATTGAAGACTCAAAAGAGCAAGCAAATGGACTTCTTATGTGCAACACAAAAAGAATAATACTCACAAATTATATTCAACAGTCAAAAGTGTAAGCAAATAAGCGTCTTATGTTCACCCAAAAAAATACTCACAATATATATTTAAGAGTCACAATTTATACTCAAGAGTATATGTAAGCAAATAAACCTCCTGTGTTTAGGAAAAAAATGAATACTCGTAATTTATATTGAAGAGCCATAATTTATACTGAAGAGTCAATATTTCATGCAATTAAAATTTTAGTGTTCAATAAAAAAAGAAACACTCGCAATTTATACTCAAGTCAAAAGATTGAGCAAATAAACCTCTTACATGCATCACAAAAAATGAAAATATTCCTAGTTTATATTCAAGAGCCAAAAGAATAAGCAAAAAATACATTTATACTCAGAACAAAGAAAAAAAGTGATGGTTCGCTGGAGTAGGCTACGAGGCCCAAGCGGCCTAGGAGTGCAGCGGCCCGTTATCCTTCCACCGTTGGAAGCGGGCAGTTGTCGTTGCTCTATGAAGCCAGCCTCACGCTGTGCCTGCCACATTATGGACCATGAGGCCCAGCTTTCGTATAGACCCCAAATGGTCCACTACGCAACTTGGAACGAGCGGGTCAGCAATAGCATTCCTAGACCAGGCCCGCAGCGCTACAAATGTCGACATCGCCTTGATGCCCCCACTCGGGTTACAAACTCTCACAATTGAGCTCGGCGAGTGAAGAGAGTGGAGACGGGTATTTAAGCTGGTCGAACGCCTCCTCGGTTGGCGAAGTGGGACTAAAACTAGTGGAGTACTGTGCTTCCTGTTGGGGAATGAGGTGGAGCGTTGTGGACTGAAAGAAGTTTTGGGCTCATGAACGTGGCCATATGGACATGGTTTTGGAACTGGGTGCTAATTAGCACAATGAACTTGCTTAACAGAAATGGAAACAATATTAAATACAGTATTTTATTTGTAGAATCCCAAACGCATATCAATGGGACAAACAGTACAATCTTTCTATCATCGATTTGATTTTTTACTCGGTAGCATGTACTGTATCCGAAGGTTAATTAGTGAAGACTGAAGACAGGATTAATGACTGGCTCGATCCTTGTCTTCTTCTCCTCCAACTCTCCCCAGACAGCTCAAACGAGCAAAAGAAAAAAAAAGAGGAGATTCTTACTACATGTAAAGCTGCCTTCACATATTTGACTGGTGCATCGACAAGTATGAAGCCATCGACAAGTCTTACGAAGGATGCATCATTGAGTTCAAATGATGAAACATCTGACGACGAGACCGAATCGGATGGTAAACAGTCTGGTAGTGATCAGAATGAGGACCAAAAAGATTCAAGACAAGAGCAAACAACGAAAAGTAAGAACGAATCAGACAATCATCCATGCATGAAGCGCACACCGTGATGTGCAGAAAGAGGAGCAACTTTCTCAAAAACCGATAAAAACAGTTACACATGGGGAGCAGTTTACAACGAATCCTAATATGTACAGAGTCAGTCTCAGTCACATTCACTTGTGATCCAGAACTTGGTCGCGGCCGCGGCCAAACTGCGCTCCACCTTTCACCCTTGTAAACTATGACGTGTACGCGCGCCGGATGAGGCTCGAGGGCATGAAGCGTGTCTTCTGGATGACCGGCAACTACAAGTTCCACCCCGAAACGGCGGTACCGGTGGTGGAGAACATTAGCTACCAGGACATGGTGGCCACCGGCATGTGGAAGGAGGCGGTGAGGATGCAGAGCATCCCGGGCACGCCCTTCACGGGGTTCTGCATGGCCAACGTCACCGCCAAGATGACCAGTGAGAGGAAGGTGTCGTGGAAGTGTGCCGATGTCGAGGGCGTGTCGGCCGGCGTCACCCCAGCGCCCCGCAGGGCAGCCATGCCGGCTCCTGCCCATTCCCCACCGACACACTCGCCGTCGACCAGATCACCATGCAGCAGTGCTCTTACTCCATCGCACCTGCTACATCAGTGGCTGGGACAGAGTACTATCCAGCTTCTTGCTGCATCAAATGATGAGGCTATTGGATCCCTAAGCGAGAACTGTAACTATAAGTAGCGTGTTGTCGAGTGGCTTACTGTTTCAATGCATAGAGAGTTGTTGTGAGTAACGTTAGAAGTAAAAGTTGTTTGTGAGCAACTTACTGTTTCAATGCATACAGAGTCACAAATTCAGAATTGTCACTTTGTTGTTCATCAGTGTTTATCCTAGGCTTCAAGGCAGACTGTCAAACCGCTGCTTTGTTGCTATATTATTGGATAGAAAAAATGCAAAGCTTTGTTGCCATATTATTGGATAGAAAAAATGCAAAGCACAGTTTATATTGAAGACTCAAAAGAGCAAGCAAATGGACCTCTTATGTGCAACACAAAAAGAATAATACTCACAAATTATATTCAAGAGTCAAAAGAGTAAGCAAATAAGCGTCTTATGTTCACCCAAAA
Organism: Triticum urartu; assembly: GCF_056163025.1. Classification (NCBI taxonomy): domain Eukaryota; kingdom Viridiplantae; phylum Streptophyta; class Magnoliopsida; order Poales; family Poaceae; genus Triticum; species Triticum urartu. The sequence continues at coordinate 11,211,300 of NC_141879.1, forward strand.
ACATACTCGCCATTTATATTCAGAGTCACAATTTCTACTGAAGAGTAAACAATGTAAGCAAATAAACCTCCTGTGTTCAGGAAAAAAAGGAATACTCGTAATTTATATTCAAGAACACAATTTATATTGAAGAGTCAAAATTGCATTCAATTAAAATTTTAATGTAAACCTCTTACATGCAGCACAAAAAATGGAGTGAGCAAATAAACCTCTTACATGCAGCACAAAAAATGGAAATACTCTCCGTTTACATTCCAGAGCCAAAAAAGTAAGCAAAAAATATATTTATACACAGAAAAAAGTGAAAATTCCAGAGCCAAAAGAGTAAGCAAAAAATACATTTATACACAGAATAAAGAAAAAAATGAAAATACATTTATACACTGAATAAAGAAAAAAATGATGGTTCGCTGGAGTAGGCTACGAGGCCCAAGCGGCCTAGGAGTGCAGCGGCCCGTTATCCTTCCACCGTTGGAAGCGGGCAGTTGTCGCTGCTCTGTGAAGCCAGCCTCACGCGGTGCCTGCCACATTATGGACCGTGAGGCCCAACTTTCGCATAGGCCCCAAGCGGTCCACTACTCAACTTGGAACGGGCGGGCCAACAGTAGCACACCTAGACCAGGCTTGCAGCGCTACAACAGCGTCCACACCACCTTAATGCCCCCACTTGGGTTACAAGCTCTCACAACTGAGCTCGGCGAGAGAAGAGAGTGGAGACGGGTATTTAAGCTGGTTGAACGCCTCCTCGGCTGGCGAGGTGGGACTAAAATAAGTGGAGTGTTGTGCTTAGCTGGGGAATGAGGCGGAGCGTTGTGGACTGATAGAAGATTTTAGCGTGGGCTTCTGTGGCTTCGGCCTTTGTCCTTTTGGGCTCATGGACGTGTCCATGCGGACATGGTTTGGGCAGCCATTCGCTGGTTTTGCAACGAGTGCTAATTAGCACAGAGAACTTACTTATCAGAAGTGGAAACAATATAAATGTCCTCCTTTCCATCCGTTTCTTCTCTGCCTTGTTGATTAGTCTTCTCTTCTTTTCCGACCCTCTCCAAACAGATCAAACAAGCAAAAAAAGAAAAGAAAAAGAGGAGATTCTTACTGCATGTAAAGCTGCCTCCACAGATTTTATTGGTGGATCATCAAGCACACACCATCAGATGCCGGTATGAAGCCATCAACGAGTCTTATGAACGCGGCATCGGCAAGTTCAAATGATGAAACATCTGAACCGCGCTCCGCCTTTCACCCTTGTGAACTCCAACAATATCGCCGGCGCAAACTCTCTCGCCCATGCTGGTGAAGGATATGTTTGTCTCTGTGAGCTGCCTTGGTTGCTTGCATGCACTTATGCTTAATGTCTGCTAGCTGGGTGGTCTATTTATAAGGCTTCAGAGAGTTCTATCCGGATCCAATACACGACAGCTACATTGTTGCTCCTTTGCCATCGACTGTATTTGGATGATGTTCATTTTCTTAATGTAGCCTTGTATGTAGACTGTAGTGTCTGTCTGTTGGTATGGGAAACTTCTGTTGATGTGTGCTGTTTCCATTCTTAATTTGGGGTTGTTTATCCATGTGTTATCTGCAAATCTTTGACTCTTGAACAGACACTGTATGCACCTGTCAGGCCAACTGATTTGCCAATTTTGGACACATGTGGTATCTAGTACATGTATCATGTATATGTGCAGAGTTAGAGAATGGTTGCCAACCTGTGATGTCCCCAGATCCAGAGTATTAGTTTGCCCATGAAGAAGCATATGTGATTATGCTTGCTAACTGTGTGATTAATTATGTCTCATGCTTGCTGCTAATCATTTGTGTTAATTGTCCTCTCTGATGATGTAGCTGCTGCAGTCTGGTGGTTGGCCTTGACCGGTCTTGGTTCAACACATGTGTTAGACACAGATTCTTGGCCATCCTTTTGTTAATAAATTAATCCATGGCCGACTCCTGTAATTGATCATAAGCCTCTGCATTTTTCTTGAGATGGCAATTTTATGCTAATCATTTGCATTCCATAAGCCAAGAAAGCAAAGTCCGAGGGTGATTAAACAAGACATTACGATAAAAGCTGGGACAAAGTAGATCGATTATGTAGTACCCAGCTTCTTGTTGTATGAAGTGATGTGGCTATTGGATCTCTAAGTGAGAACCGATTGGCTGTCTTGGTAACTTCGAAAATCAAATTGTTTTGAGTAGCTTGCAATTTCAATGTTTAGAAACTTACAAATTCAGAAATGTTACTTTGATAGTCCGAAAAGAACCATAATGGCAATTTGTAGTCAATAGATAAAGAAAAGGAAAAAAATAAAAATAAAATGATGGTCCGCTAGAGTAGGTTGTGAGGCCCAAGTGGCCTACTCGACCTCGGTACCATCTCCTTGATAATCCGAAAAGAACCATAATGGCAATTTGTAGTCAACAGTCATAAGAAAAGGAAAGAAAATGATGGTTCGCTGAAGTAGCCTAGTCGACCTCGCACCATCTCCTTGATAGTCCCAAAATAACTATAATGGCACTTTGTAGTCAATAGTCAAAAGAAAAGAAAAAAATGATGGTTCGCTGGAGTAGGCTGCAAGGACCAAACGGCCTACTCGAGCTGGGCACCATCTCCTCGATAGTCCAAAAAAACCATAATGACAATTTGTAGTGAATAGTCAAAAGAAAAGGGGAAAAATGATGGTTCGCGGGAGTAGTATACTCGACCTCGGTATCATCTCCTTGATAGTCCAAAAATAACCATAATGGCAATTTGTAGTCAATAGTCAAAAGAAAAGAAAAAAAATGATGGTTCACTGGAGTAGGCTGCGAGGCCCAAGCGACCTAAGAGTGCAGCGGCTCGTTATCCTTCCACCGTTGGAAGTGGGCAGTTGTCGCTGCTCTGTGAAGCCAGCCTCACGCTGTGCCTGCCACCTTATGGACCGTGAGGCCCAGCTTTCGCATAGGCCACATCACTTTAATGCCCCCACTCGGGTTTCAAGCTCTCGCAACTGAGCTCGGTGAATGAAGTAAGTGGAGGCTGCTATTTAAGCTGGTCAAATGCGTCCTCGGTTGGCGAGGTGGGACTAAACAAGGTGGGGTGATGTGCTTCCTGGTGGAAGGTGGCGCGTTGTGCTTTCTGCTGGAGCTGGGACTGAGATTAGAGTGGGCTTTGGCACCTTAATTAGGCCTTTGTCATTTTGGGTTCATGAACGTGGCCATGCGGACAAGGCTTTGGTAGCTCAAAAAAATGTGCTGGTATTGAAATTAAGGTGGGTTTTTGAACTACTTGTAATTAGCACAATGCACTAGTGCTAAAAAAATTAGTACAATGTAATCGCTTCACAGAATTAGCTCAAAAACAACTTGCTTCACAGAAATGGAAACAATATAGAACTGCAGCGTGATTAGTTCTGTATGAGTGTCATTACATAAACCAAGGCGGATTAGTGACTCGACTTGAGTCCCATGCTTTCTGCGGCATCATTTTGGTAGTTACACTTGAGGATGTCTGCCACCAGCAACCGACCCATTTTGCATCACTGACCTCATCGCCAAGTTGACAATGAAGCCATCGAGGAGTCTTATGAACCATGCATCCTCAAGTTCAGATGATGAAGCATCCGACAACGAGAGCAAAACGGATGGTAAACATCCTGGTGGAGATCAGAATGAGGATGCAAAATAAGAGCAGACGGCGCGAGAACTAACCACACCATCATAATCCATGAAAGTCACACCCTGATCTGCAGAAAAAGGAGGGACTTTCTCAAACTGATAACAACAGTTATACAGGGGGAGCGGTTTACAGCAAACCCTACTACTCAAATTTACAGAGTCGTCGGTAACATTCACTTGTGATCCAGAACGGGAAGCTGCGACGTAGTCCTGAGGAGGAGCGCCGAAGCGACGGAGTGCATTACGATGTGTGCCAACCTCAGCTTTATTTGCCCACGACGCGGCAGCGGCCGAACCTCGCTCCGCCTTTCGCCCTTATAAACTCTGATGAGACCGCCGGCACAAACTCTCTCGCCCATGCTGCTGAAGGAGATGGCTGTGAATGTTGAGCTTTCTTGGTTGCTTGTACTTATGCTTAGTGTTTGCTCCTTGCCTCCTTGGTGGTCTATTTATAAGGCTTCAAAGAGTTGTATCCGGATGCAAGATATGAGTGGTCTTCATTTCTTTAATGTAACCCTGTAGCGTAGTGTCTGTTGTTGGTATGAGAAGCTGTTGTTGATCTGTTTTGTCCCACGCATGGTTTTGGGGCTGTTTGTTTGTCCCTATGCTATCTGCTGCAAATCTTTGATTCCTGAACAGACACACTGTTAGACCAATGATTTGCCAATGGAGTACATATGTTTGTGCAGAGCAAAATATGGTTGCCAATCTGTAATGTCCCAGAACCAGATTATTAGTAATCTGTCTATAGAGAAGCATATGCCATTATGCTTGTTCATTGTGTGATTATGCCTGTTAATTGGCGGCAGTCAGAAGGTTCTTGTCTCACGCTTGCTGCTAAGAGCATCTCCAGCCGTGCCCCCAACAACCTCCCCGGCGATTTTTCTGCGCCGGCACCCAAAAATCGGCCCAGTCGTGCCTCCAGGAGCCTGTTTTTCGCCGGTTTGGGCCGAAACTGGTGCCGACGGACCCAGGCCGAACCTGGCGCGCTAGGGGCGCCCGGGGGCGCCGGGGCGAGCGGTTTTGGCGAAAGAGCTGCGGGCCCGCCGAGTCAGTGACACTCGCCTCGTCGTCCTCACAACGCCTCGATTTCCCGCGGGGAATCAATGGCAAGGTTGTCGCCGGTCAGCCTTGCCATTGATTCCTCATGGGCGGCGCGGTGACGCCTCCCCTCCCGCCACACGTACACACGGTGCGCGGCTATAAAAGCAAGGCCTCCCCTCGCCTCTGGCCACACCCGCCGCCGAGCTCTGCCTCTCTCCCCATGCGCAGCCGCCGCCGACGTTCCTCCCCTTCCCTCTCTCCCCAAGCCCATCCGATGGCAGAGCGATTCCCGGCGATGGGCTGCCGCTCGCTCCACGAGTGGGAGGCCTATCTTTTCTTTGAGGCGAACATCCCGGCGCCATCGGACATGCGCGCTGGGCCGACGGGGTGGAGGCTTAGCGCCGGTGGCGTCCCCATTCCCCCGGTGCCCGACGTCGAGGCGCGCCCCGACCTCTTCGCCGCCGAGGTCGACCGCATGCGGGCGTCGCTGACAGAGGAGCAGCGAGCCCTCCCGCAGTACGCCGCCGAAAACCACGCGTCGTGGGCGGTGTACTTCCAGCGCCGGCAGGCGCAGCGGCTGGCGTCCACCAACGGGGCGCAGGTGGTGGGGCAAGAACAGCGAGGGGCGCTGCCTATGGTGGGGCGCCCCCGGCCGCACGCTCCAAGATCTATCTATGGAGAAACCAGCAACGAGGGGAAGGAGAGTTCATCTACATACCCTTGTAGATCGCTAAGCGGAAGCGTTCAAGTGAACGAGGTTGATGGAGTCGTACTCGTCGTGATCCAAATCACCGATGATCCTAGTGCCGAACGGACGGCACCTTCGTGTTCAACACACGTACAGCCCGGTGACGTCTCCCATGCCTTGATCCAGCAAGGAGAGAGGGAGAGGTTGAGGAAGACTCCATCCAGCAGCAGCACAACGGCGTGGTGGTGATGGAGGAGCGTGGCAATCTTGCAGAGCTTCGCCAAGCACCGCGAGATGTGAGGAGAAATAGAGGGAGGGCTGCACCAACGAGAGAGATCAAATCGCGTGTGTTGAGAGGCCCTCCTTCCCCACTATATATAGGGAGCCCAAGGGGGGGTGCCGGCCCTAGGAGATCCAATCTCCTAGGGGGGCGGCGGCCAAGGGAGGATTCCCTCCCCCCCAAGGCACCTAGGGGGTGCCTTCCCCTTGTGGGACTCTTCCCTTCTTGAAACCCTAGGCGCATGGGCCTCTTGGGGCTGGTGCCCTTGGCCCATGTAGGCCAAGGAGCACCCCCTACAGCCCATGTGGCCCTCCGGGGCTGGTGGCCCCACTTGGTGGACCCCCGGGACCCTCCCGGTGGTCCCGGTACGTTACCGATAAAACCCGAAACTTTTCCGGTGACCAAAACAGGACTTCCTATATATAAATCTTTACCTCCAGACCATTCCGGAACTCCTCGTGACGTCCGGGATCTCATCCGGGACTACGAACAACATTCGGTAACCACATACAAACTTCCTTTATAACCCTAGCATCATCGAACCTTAAGTGTGTAGACCCTACGGGTTCGGGAGACATGCAGACATGACCGAGACGTTCTCCGGTCAATAACCAACAGCGGGATCTGGATACCCATGTTGGTTCCCACATGTTCCACGATGATCTCATCGGATGAACCACGATGTCAAGGACTTAATCAATCCCGTATACAATTCCCTTTGTCTATCGGTACGATACTTGCCCGAGATTCGATCGTCGGTATCCCGATACCTTGTTCAATCTCGTTACCGGCAAGTCTCTTTACTCGTTCCGTAACACATCATCCCGTGATCAACTCCTTGATCACATTGTGCACATTATGATGATGTCCTACCGAGTGGGCCCAGAGATATCTCTCCGTCACACGGAGTGACAAATCCCAGTCTCGATTCGTGCCAACCCAACAGACACTTTCGGAGATACCCGTAGTGCACCTTTATAGTCACCCAGTTACGTTGTGACGTTTGGCACACCCAAAGTATTCCTACGGTATCCGGGAGTTGCACAATCTCATGGTCTAAGGAAATGATACTTGACATTAGAAAAGCTTTAGCATACGAACTACACGATCTTGTGCTATGCTTAGGATTGGGTCTTGTCCATCACATCATTCTCCTAATGATGTGATCCCGTTATCAATGACATCCAATGTCCATGGTCAGGAAACCGTAACCATCTATTGATCAACGAGCTAGTCAACTAGAGGCTTACTAGGGACATGGTGTTGTCTACGTATCCACACATGTATCTGAGTTTCCTATCAATACAATTATAGCATGGATAATAAACGATTATCGTGAACAAGGAAATATAATAATAACCAATTTATTATTGCCTCTAGGGCATATTTCCAACAGTCTCCCACTTGCACTAGAGTCAATAATCTAGTTCACATCGCCATGTGATTAACACTCACGGGTCACATCGCCATGTGACCAACATCCAAAGAGTTTACTAGAGTCAATAATCTAGTTCACATCACTATGTGATTAACACTCAATGAGTTCTGGGTTTGATCATGTCATGCTTGTGAGAGAGGTTTTAGTCAACGGGTCTGCAACATTCAGATCCGTATGTACTTCGCAAATCTCTACGCTATATTTGGAGCCATTTCAAATAACTGTTCTACTTGGAGCTATTCCAAATTGTTGCTCCATTATACGTATCCGGTATCTCTACTCAGAGCTATCCGGATAGGTGTTAAGCTTGCATCGATGTAACCCTTTACGACGAACTCTTTTACCACCTCCATAATTGAGAAAATTCCTTAGTCCACTAGTTACTAAGGATAACTTTGACCGCTGTTCTGTGATCCATTCTTGGATCACTCTTGTACCCCTTGACTGACTCATGGCAAGGCACACTTCAGGTGCGGTACACAGCATAGCATACTGTAGAGCATACGTCTTAAGCATAGGCGACGACCTTCGTCCTTTCTCTCTATTCTGCCGTGGTCGAGCTTTAAGTCTTAACTTCATACCTTAAAACTCAGGCAAGAACTCCTTCTTTGACTGATCCATCTTGAACACCTTCAAGATCATGTCAAGATATGTGCTCATTTGAAAGTACCATTAAGCGTTTTGATCTATCCTTATAGATCTTGATGCTCAATGCTCAAGTAGCTTAATCCAGGCTTTCCATTGAAAAATACTTTCCAAATAACCCTATATGCTTTCTAGAAATTCTACATCATTTCTGATCAACAATATGTCAACAACATATACTCATCAGAAATTCTATAATGCTCCCACTCACTTCTTTGGAAATCCAAGTTTCTCATAAACTTTATATAAACCCAAAATCTTTGATCATCTCATCAAAGCGTACATTCCAACCCGAGATGCTTACTCCAGTCCTCAGAAGGATTGCTGGAGCTTTGCATACTTATTAGCATCTTTCAGGATTGACAAAACCTTCTGGTTGTATCACATACAACCTTTCCTCAAGAAAATCGTCGAGGAAACAATGTTTTGACATCCTATCTGCAAGATTTCATAAATAATGCAGTAATTGCTAATATAATTCCAACAGACTCTTAGAATCGCTATGAGTGAGAAAGTCTCACCGTAGTCAACTCCTTGAACTTGTCGGGAAACACCTTAACGACAAGTCGAGCTTTCTCAATGGTGACACTTACCATCATTGTCTGTCTTCCTTTTAAAATCCATCTGTACTCAACAGCCTTACGACCATCAAGTAGTTCTTCCAAAGTCTACACTTTGTTTTCATACATGGATCCTACCTCGGATTTTATGGCCTCGAGCCATTTATCGGAATCCAGGCCCACCATCGCTTCTCCATGGCTCGTAGGTTCATTGTTGTCTAGCAACATGACTTCTAAGACAGGATCACGTACCACTATGAAGTAGTACGCATCCTTGTCATCCCACGAGGTTTGGTAGTGACTTGATCTGAAGTTTCATGATCACTATCATAAGCTTCCACTTCAATTGGTGTAGGTGCCACAGGAACAACTCCCTGTGCCCTGCCACACACTAGTTGAAGAGACGGTTCAATAACCTCATCAAGTCTCCACCATCCTCCCACTCAATTCTTTCGAGAGAAACTTTTCCTCGAGAAAGGACCCGAAAAACAATCCCTTATTGCTTTCGGATCTGAGACAGGAGGTATACCCAACTGTTTTGGGTGTCCTATGAAGATGCATTTATCCTCTTTGGGTTCGAGCTTATCAGCCTGAAACTTTTTCACATAAGCGTCGCAGCCCCAAACTTTTAAGAAATGACAGCTTAGGTTTCTCTAAACCATAGTTCATATGGTGTCATCTCATCGGAATTACGTGGTGCCCTATTTAAAGTGAATGTGGTTGTCTCTAATGCCTAACCCATAAACTATCGTGGTAATTCGGTAAGAGACATCATGGTATGCATCATATCCAATAGGGTGCAATTATGATGTTCGGACACACCATCACACTATGGTGTTCCAGGCTGTATTAGTTGTGAAACAATCTCCACAATGTCTAAATTCCGTGCCAAACTCGTAATTCAGATATTCATCTCTATGACCATATCATAAATATTTTATCCTCTTGTCACGACGATCTTTCAACTTCACCCTGAAATTACTTGAACCTTTCAATAATTCAGACTCGTGATTCATCAAGTAAATATACTCAACATCTACTCAAATCATCTGTGAAGTAAGAACATAACGATATCCACTACACGCCTCAGCACTCATTGGACTGCACACATCAAAATGTATTACTTCCAGCAAGTTGCTTTCTGGTTCCATTTTACTGAAACCGAGGCTTTCAGTCATCTTGCCCATGTGGTATGATTTGCATGTCTCAAGTGATTCAAAATCAAGTGAGTCCAAATGGTCCATTTTCATGGAGTTTCTTTATGCATATACACCAATAGACATGGTTCGCATGTCTCAAACTTTTCAAAAATGAGTGAGTCCAAAGATCCATCAACATGGAGCTTCTTCATGCGTTTTATACCGATATGACTTAAGTGGCAGTGCCACAAGTAGGTGGTACTATCATTACTATCTTATATCTTTTGGCATGAACATGTGTATCACTACGATCGAGATTCAATAAACCATTCATTTTAGGTGCAAGACCATTGAAGGTATTATTCAAATAAACAGAGTAACCATTATTCTCCTTAAATGAATAACCGTATTGCGATAGACATAATCCAATCACGTCTATGCTCAACGCAAACACCAAATAACAATTATTTAGGTTTAACACCAATCTCGATGGTAGAGGGAGCGTGCGATGCTTGATCATATCAACATTGGAAACACTTCCAACACATATCGTCAGCTCACCTTTAGCTAGTCTCCGTTTATTCCGTAGCTTTTATTTCGAGTTACTAACACTTAGCAACCAAACCGGTATCTAATACCCTGGCGCTACTAGGAGTACTAGTAAAGTAAACATCAACACAATGTATATCCAATATACTACTATCGACCTTGCCAGCCTTCTAATCTACCAAGTATCTAGGGTAATCCTGCTCCAGTGGCTGTTCCCCTTATTACAGAAGCACTTAGTCTCGGGTATGGGTTCCACCTTGGGTTTCTTCACTAGAGCAGCAGCTGAATTGCCATTTCATGAAGTATCCCTTCTTGCCCTTGCCCTTCTTGAAACTAGTGGTTTCACCAACCATCAACAATTGATGCTCCTTCTTGACTTCTACTTTTGTGGTGTCAAACATCGCGAATATCTCAAGGATCATCATATATGTCCCTGATATATTATAGTTCATCACAAAGCTCTAGCAGCTTGGTGGTAATGACTTTGGAGAAACATCACTATCTCATCTGGAAGATCAACTCCCACTTGATTCAAGCGATTGTTGTACTCAGACAATCTGAGCACAAGCTCAACAATTGAGCTTTTCTTCCTTAGTTTGCAGGCTAAGAAACTCGTCGGAGGTCTTATACCTCTTGACGTGGGCACGAGCCTGAAATCCCAATTTCAGACCTCGAAACATCTCATATGTTCCGCGACGTTTCAAAACGTCTTCGGTGCCTCAACTCTAAACCGTTTAACTGAACTATCACGTAGTTATCAAAACGTGTATGTCAAATGTTCGCAACATCCACAGACGACGTTCGAGGTTCAGCACACTGAGCGGTGCATTAAGGACATAAGCCTTCTATTAAGCAATGAGGACAATCCTCAGTTTACGGACCTAGTCCGCATAATTGCTACTATCAACTTTCAACTAAATTTTCTCTAGGAACATATCTAAACAGTAGAACTATAGCGTGAGCTACGACATAATTTGCAAAATCCTTTTGACTATGTTCAGGATAAACAAGTTCATCTTATGAACTCCCACTCAGATAGACATCCCTCTAGTCATCTAAGTGATTACATGATCCGAGTCAACTAGGCCGTGTCCGATCATCACGTGAGACGGACTAGTCAACATCGGTGAACATCTTCATGTTGATCGTATCTACCATACGACTCATGCTCGACCTTTCGGTCTCTTGTGTTCCGAGGCCATGTCTGTACATGCTAGGCTCGTCAAGTTAACCTAAGTGTTTCGCATGTGTTCCGAGGTCATGTCTGTACATGCTAGGCTCGTCAACACCTGTTGTATTCGAACGTAAGAATCTATACACCCGATCATCACGTGGTGCTTCGAAACAACCAACTGTCGCAACGGTGCACAGTTAGGGGGAACACTTTCTTGAAATTATTAATGAGGGATCATCTTATTTACTACCGTCGTTCTAAGCAAATAAGATGTATAAACATGATAAACATCACATGCAATCAAATAGTGACATGATATGGCCAATATCATATTGCTCCTTTTGATCTCCATCTTCGGGGCTCCATGATCATCATCGTCACCGGCATGACACCATGATCTCCATCATCATGATCTCCATCATTGTGTCTCCATGAAGTTGTCTCGCCAACTTATTACTTCTACTACTACAGCTAACGATTAGCAATAAAGTAAAGTAATTACATGACGTTTATGTTGACACGCAGGTCATAAATAAATTAAGACAACTCCTATGGCTCCTGCCGGTTGTCTTACTCATCGACATGCAAGTCGTGATTCCTATTACAAGAACATGATCAATCTCATACATCACATATATCATTCATCACATCCTTTGGCCATATCACATCACATAGCATATCCTGCAAAAACAAGTTAGACGTCCTCTAATTGTTGTTTGCATGTTTTACGTGGCTGCTATGGGTTTCTAGCAAGAACGTTTCTTACCTACGCAAAAACCACAACGTGATATGCCAATTGCTATTTACCCTTCATAAGGACCCTTTTCATCGAATCCGATCCGACTAAAGTGGGAGAGACAGACACCCGCCAGCCACCTTATGCAACTAGTGCATGTCAGTCGGTGGAACCGGTCTCACGTAAGCGTACGTGTAAGGTTGGTCTGGGACGCTTCATCCCACAATACCGTCGAAACAAGATTGGACTAGTAACGGTAAGCATATTGAACAAAATCAACGCCCGCAACTACTTTGTGTTCTACTCGTGCATAGAATCTACGCAATAGACCTAGCTCATGATGCCACTGTTGGGGAACGTAACAGAAATTCAAAATTTTCCTACGAATCACCATGATCTATCTATGGAGAAACCAGCAACGAGGGGAAGGAGAGTGCATCTACATACCCTTGTAGATCGCTAAGCGGAAGCGTTCAAGTGAACGAGGTTGATGGAGTCGTACTCGTCGTGATCCAAATCACCGATGATCCTAGTGCCGAACGGACGGCACCTCCGTGTTCAACACACGTACAGCCCGGTGACGTCTCCCATGCCTTGATCCAGCAAGGAGAGAGGGAGAGGTTGAGGAAGACTCCATCCAGCAGCAGCACAACGGCGTGGTGGTGATGGAGGAGCGTGGCAATCTTGCAGAGCTTCGCCAAGCACCGCGAGATGTGAGGAGAAATAGAGGGAGGGCTGCACCAACGAGAGAGATCAAATCGCGTGTGTTGAGAGGCCCTCCTTCCCCACTATATATAGGGAGCCCAAGGGGGGGTGCCGGCCCTAGGAGATCCAATCTCCTAGGGGGGCGGCGGCCAAGGGAGGATTCCCTCCCCCCCAAGGCACCTAGGGGGTGCCTTCCCCTTGTGGGACTCTTCCCTTCTTGAAACCCTAGGCGCATGGGCCTCTTGGGGATGGTGCCCTTGGCCCATGTAGGCCACGGAGCACCCCCTACAGCCCATGTGGCCCTCCGGGGCTGGTGGCCCCACTTGGTGGACCCCCGGGACCCTCCCGGTGGTCCCGGTACGTTACCGATAAAACCCGAAACTTTTCCGGTGACCAAAACAGGACTTCCTATATATAAATCTTTACCTCCGGACCATTCCGGAACTCCTCGTGACGTCCGGGATCTCATCCGGGACTACGAACAACATTCGGTAACCACATACAAACTTCCTTTATGACCCTAGCGTCATCGAACCTTAAGTGTGTAGACCCTACGGGTTCGGGAGACATGCAGACATGACCGAGACGTTCTCTGGTCAATAACCAACAGCGGGATCTGGATACCCATGTTGGATCCCACATGTTCCACGATGATCTCATCGGATGAACCACGATGTCAAGGACTTAGTCAATCCCGTATACAATTCCCTTTGTCTATCGGTACGATACTTGCCCGAGATTCGATCGTCGGTATCCCGATACCTTGTTCAATCTCGTTACCGGCAAGTCTCTTTACTCGTTCCGTAACACATCATCCCGTGATCAACTCCTTGATCACATTGTGCACATTATGATGATGTCCTACCGAGTGGGCCCAGAGATACCTCTCCGTCACACGGAGTGACAAATCCCAGTCTCGATTCGTGCCAACCCAACAGACACTTACGGAGATACCCGTAGTGCACCTTTATAGTCACCCAGTTACGTTGTGACGTTTGGCACACCCAAAGTATTCCTACGGTATCCGGGAGTTGCACAATCTCATGGTCTAAGGAAATGATACTTGACATTAGAAAAGCTTTAGCATACGAACTACACAATCTTGTGCTATGCTTAGGATTGGGTCTTGTCCATCACATCATTCTCCTAATGATGTGATCCCGTTATCAACGACATCCAATGTCCATGGTCAGGAAACCGTAACCATCTATTGATCAACGAGCTAGTCAACTAGAGGCTTACTAGGGACATGGTGTTGTCTACGTATCCACACATGTATCTGAGTTTCCTATCAATACAATTATAGCATGGATAATAAACGATTATCATGAACAAGGAAATATAATAATAACCAATTTATTATTGCCTCTAGGGCATATTTCCAACAAATTCATCGGTCTCAACAAACACACCGCAAAAAGAAGATCACATCGAATAGATTTCCACAAGAGAGGGGGAGAACATTGTATTGAGATCCAAAAAGAGAGAAGAAGCCATCTAGCTACTAACTATGGACCCGTAGGTCTGAGGTAAACTACTCACACTTCATCGGAGGGGCTATGGTGTTGATGAAGAAGCCCTCCGTGATCGATGCCCCCTCCGGCGGAGCTCCGGAACAGGCCCCAAGATGGGATCTCGTGGATACAGAAAGTTACGGCGGTGGAATTAGGGTTTTGGTTCCATATCTGATCGTTTGGGGGTACGTGGGTATATATAGGAGGAAGAAGTACGTTGGTGGAGCAACATGGGGCCCACGAGGGTGGAGGGCGCGCTTGGGGGGGGGGGGGGTAGGCGCGCCCCCCTACCTCGTGGCTTCCTTTTACGTGTCTTGACGTAGGGTCCAAGTCTCCTGAGTTGTATTCGATGAGAAAATCACATTCCCGAAGGTTTCATTCCGTTTGGACTCCGTTTGATATTCCTTTTTTTTGAAACCCTAAAACAGGCAAAAAAACATCAATTCTGGGCTGGGCCTCCGGTTAATTGGTTAGTCCCAAAAATAATATAAAAGTGGATAATAAAGCCCAATAATGTCCAAAATAGTATATAATATAGCATGGAGCAATCAAAAATTATAGATACGTTGGAGACGTATCAAGCATCCCCAAGCTTAATTCCTGCTCGTCCTCGAGTAGGTAAATGATAAAAATATAATTTTTTGATGCGGAGTGCTACTTGGCATAATTTTAATGCAATTCTTCTTAATTGTGGTATGAATATTCAGATCCGAAAGATTCAAGACAAAAGTTCATATTGACATAAAAATGATAATACTTCAAGCATACTAACAAAGCAATTATGTCTTCTCAAAATAACATGGCTAAAGAAAGTTATCCCTACAAAATCATATAGTCTGGCTATGCTCTATCTTCACCACACAAAATATTTAAATCATGCACAACCCCGATGACAAGCCAAGCAATTGTTTCATACTTTTGACAATCTCAAAACTTTTTCAATTTTCACGCAATACATGAGCATGAGCCATGGATATAGCACTACAGGTGGAATAGAGTGGTGGTTGTGGAGAAGACAAAAAGGAGAAGATAGTCTCACATCAACTGGGCATATCAATGGGCTATGGAGATGCCCATCAATAGATATCAATGTGAGTGAGTAGGGATTTCCATGCAACGGATGCACTAGAGCTATAAGTATATCAAAGCTCAAAAAGAAACTAAGTGGGTGTGCATCCAACTTGCTTGCTCATGAAGACCTAGGGCAATTTGAGGAAGCCCATCATTGGAATATACAAGCCAAGTTCTATAATAAAAAATTTCCACTAGTATATGAAAGTGATAACATGAGAGACTCTCTACTATGAAGATCATGGTGCTACTTTGAAGCACAAGTGTGGTAAAAGGATAGTAACATTGTCCCTTCTCTCTTTTTCTCTAATTTTTTTATTTGGGCCTTTTCACTTTTTTATGGCCTCTTTTCTTTCTCTTTTTTTATTTGGGCCTCTTTGGCCTCTTTTATTTATTTTTCGTCCGGAGTCTCATCCCGACTTGTGGGGGAATCATAGTCTCCATCATCCTTTCCTCACTGGGACAATGCTCTAATAATGATGATCATCACACTTTTATTTTTCTTACAACTCAACAATTACAACTCGATACTTAGAACAAAATATGACTCTATATGAATGCCTCCGGCGGTGTACCAGGATATGCAATGATGCATGAGTGACAAGTATGAAAGAATTATGAA